>NW_027332087.1:315894-493476 GCF_048418815.1 Hemitrygon akajei
AGTTCGGATCCCGACGAAGAACCCAGAACGGGTGGCAGGATCGTGCGGACGGTGCAGATGAAGAGGATACTTGGCAAAGGACAGAAACGGGGTTTGTAGAAAGAGGGGACATTGGGCCAGAGATTGTCGCATTGCAATCACAGACAAGAATAATAAGGGGCAGGAAGACAGCCCCTCGACAGAGTAACACAGGGTAACAGTGATACTCGACAGAGTACCACCTTTACTCTCCACAATCCCTTTGGTCCCGGATAGGGCAGGCCAGAGGGGACAGATCACAGTGATACTCCACAGAGTACCAGATTTACTCTCCTCAATCCCTTTGGTCACGGATAGGGCAGGCCAGAGGAGACGGATCACAGTGATACTCCACAGAGTACCACATTTACTCTCCACAATCCCTTTGGTCCCGGATAGGGCAGGCCAGAGGGGACAGATCACAGTGATACTCGACAGAGTACCACATTTACTCTCCGCAATCCCTTTGGTCCCGGATAGGGCAGGCCAGAGGGGACAGATCACAGTGATACTCCATAGAGTACCACATTTACTCTCCGCAATCCCTTTGGTTCCGGATAGGGCAGGCCAGAGGGGACAGATCACAGTGATACTCGTCAGAGTACCACATTTACTCTACACAATCCCTTTGGTCCCGGATAGGGCAGGCCAGAGGGGACGGATCACAGTGATACTTGACAGAGTACCACATTTACTCTCCACAATCCCTTTGGTCCCGGATAGGGCAGGCCAAAGGGGACGGATCACAGTGATACTCGTCAGAGTACCACATTTACTCTCCACAATCCCTTTGGTCCCGGATAGGGCAGGCCAGAGGGGACGGATCACAGTGATACTTGACAGAGTATCACATTTACTCTCCACAATCCCTTTGGTCCCGGATAGGGCAGGTCAGAGGGGACGGTGATACAGGCGGCTGTGATCAGTCTCACCACACAGGCAGTCTCTTTTCTCACTGCTGCAATCAGGTAGAATGTACAAGAGCCTCAGGACTCGCCCCACCAGGGTCAGGAACAGTTACTACCCCTCAGCCATCAGTCTGTGGAACAACACAGGATAACTGCACTCACTTGCTGTCCATAGAGATGCTCCCACAACAAATCATCGTACTGGGACTGTCTCAAAATGAGTGAAATAAGAGGTGGATGGTCTGAGACAGATCACATTCCTGTCTCAGAATTAGAGAAATACAATCACATAGGATATTTACAGCAGAAGGGCTGGAATGATGTTTCCCATAAAGTGTGGAATCCGAGGTCACGGACTCAAAATCCGAGGACAACTCAGCAGGACTGTGATGAGGAGAAACTTCCTCACCCAGAGTGCAGTGAATCATTGCAATTATCTCCACAAGGTTTCTAAATTGAATAGACATATCCTGGGGCTCAGCGGTGATGGGAAGTTGCAGGAAAGTGGTGCTGAGGTCAAAAGTCATGCATGTTCTGAGTGAAGGGCAGAAGAGGCGCAGGGGACCGAACGGCCACGCCTTTTCATTTCTTATTTTCTGAAACACGAGTTTACCTTTGTGCCTCACTGTTTCTTGTCCTGTCAAATTGAACAGGGAGCACTGAGAGCACCGGACATCTATCGGCAGCCGCTGCGGTTATTTCATATTCGTTATTTATTTGCATTGGCGAAGTGTGTTGTCTTCCGCACTCTGGTTGATCTTTCAGTGATCCAGATATAGTTACCGTTCTGTAGCTTTGCTCTGTATGTTTGTAGGAGTTGTGTGTGGTGACATATGTATTCTGTTAGTTTTTGGAATAGTCACTTGGGGAATCTGAGGTTGGGGAGTATTTGGGGCTTATTTAAAATCATACATAGATATTATCCAAACAATATTTATTTGACAAGGGTTAATTCTGATATTGAAACTAACTGTTCATTTTGTGGTTTATATCCAGGAGATTTATTTCATCTGTTTTGGGATTGTGAATGTGTTAAAACATTTTGGGTTGATGTTTGTCAATTTATAGATCAATATATTAAAGTGGATTTAACTTTTTGTTTTGAAAATGTCTTATTTGGTTTTACTAATAATACCAAATCTCATAGGGATCATTTCTTTATCATAAATATTTTGTTAATTTACAGCAAATTTTATATCCATAAATGCAATCACAGCAATAAGAAACCTTCATTTATATTTTCTACATCAGACTTCAAACTATACGTTTATACTCTGAAAACTTCCCATAAACAGAAAGCTGTAAAGACTGTACAAATCTGTGAACGTTTTGGGTTATCTCTGTCAATGTTCCTGTTTTGTGACTCCCCTTAGATACAGTTCCTTCTGTCCAACAGTATTTAGAGCGGATTTCCTTCTTCAATTGTATATTTAAAGTTAATAGTTATATATCTGTTCCTGCTTTTGTGTGATTCCCTGGCTTTGTTAGCATATGTTTGGTGTTTCTGTTTTTGTTTGTGTTCATTAAAAAAAATAATAAAATTTACTTTGAACTTTGAGCCTCGGGGAACTTGCTTTGATTCTGAGAACAAACAGTGACTGACATCTCCAGCTTCCGGCAGCAGTCCGCCCTCGGATACACTCACAGCCAATCAGAGAACACCGCTGGGAGAATCCTGCCTCCATTGGCTGAGGAGTGTCAGTGGGCGGGACGCTGGGCAGACCGAAGTTTGGAATCGGGAACGAGCGGACCCGGTGAGAGACCCGAGATTGGGAGCAGCTCCCCGGGTAAAGGCTGCAACAGCGGCCGGAGTTTTGAATCCTTCCGATGGCGGAGGTGAAGATTCGGGCGGAGATTCCGTGAGATATTTCAGCCACACAGGGGGAGCCCGGTCTTTCCCCGCCGTGGATCGGGGCCTAATGTCCGGAGTTTCCTCCCAGACCTGTCTCCTGCTGCTGGGATACGGGAGCTGGCCCGCAGCGGCTGCCGGTGGATCTCCGGAGCTCTCACCGCTCCCCTGTGCAAAAGGACAGGCTGAAGGTCAAGGGAGAACCAGGCGCAAAGGTAAACTCGGACTTTAGAAAAAGGAAACAGGAGCAGGCCATTCGGCCCTTTGTGCCTGTTCCGCCTTTCACTCAGAACATGCCTGATCTTTGACCTCAGCGCCACTTTCGTGCAACGTTCCCAGCATCGCAGAGCCCCAAAATTTGTCCTTCGAATTCAGAAACCTTGTGGAGAAAATTGCAATGATTCACTACCCTCTGGGTGAGGAAATTTCTCCTCATCTCAGTCCTGCTGAGATGACCTCGGATTCAGTGACCCCCATTCCTCACCACAGGCAAAGGAAACATCATTCCTGCCTCTACCCTGTCAATACCCTGTGAGACTGTGACTGTCTCAGTCAGACGACCTTTTATTTCTCTTATTTTGAGACAGGCCCGGTCAGTATAATCTCTCCGAGGACGCAACCTCACCTCCTAAATCAATCTGGGAAATATCTTCATTCCCTTCATCCCACAGGCTGACTCCGGGAGGGAGACCAGACCTGTGCACAGTGTTCCATGTACGCTCTCACCAGGACCCCATATACCTTCAAAGGGGAACTTTATTCTTCTATTCAAACCTTCCTTCCCAATCAATGCTCTTCATTTACTATTGAACTCAAACAGTGAACAGACACAACACAGCCTCAGCCATGAATTTAAAGGGTAGGTGTTGCAACAGTTTCAGCTTCATACCGGTGGCCACAGAGCAAGCAGGGTGTCACAAAGGGAGGAATGTGGGAGTGTTGTATGTCTGAGCCCAGCTGTGTGTGTTTGTGTATCAGAATCAGGTTTAATATCACTGGCGTATGTGGTGAAATTTGTCAGCAGTAGATTGCAATATTTGGTAATAAAAACTAAAGATTACAATTAGTATGTGTAAAATTATATTTAAAATGTAGTGCAAAAAGTGAGGGGAAATTCTGAGGAAGTGTTTATCGGCACATTGTCCATTCAGAAATCTGATGGTGGGGGAGAAGCTGTTCCTGAACTGGTGAGAGTGTCTTCAGTGTCCTGTACATCCTCCTTGATGGTAGCAATGAGACGAAGGCATGTCCTGGGTGATGGGGGTCCTTAATGATGGATGCCACCTTTTGTGGCATCATCTTTTGAATGTGTCCTGGATGCTGTGGAGTCCAGTGCCCATGAAGGAGCTGGCTGAGTTTACAACTTTCTGCAGCATTTTCCGATCCTGTGCAGTGGCCTCTCCACACCAGGCGGTGATGCAACCAGTTAGAATGCTCTCCACAGTACATCTGTAGAAATTTGCAAGTGTCTTTAGTGACAGACTGATTCCCCTCAATCTCCGAATGAAATATAGCCGATGTTGTGCCTTCATTGTAACTGCATCAATAAGTTGGGCCCAGGATAGTTCCTCAGAGATGTTGACAGGCAGGAAATGGAAACTGCTCACCCTTTTCACTTCTGATCCTACGATGAGGATTGGTGTGTGTTCCCTCGACTTCCCCTTCCTGAATCCACAATCAATTCCTTTGTCTTCATGATGCTGAGTGCAAGGTTGTTGCTGCGACACCACTCAACTTGCTGATCTATCTCACTCCTGTACTCCTCCTCGTCACCGTCTGAAATTCCAGCAACAATAGTTGTGTCATTGGCAAGTTTATAGATGAGCCTAGCCACACAGACGTGGTGTAGAGAGAGTAGAGCAGTGGGCTGAGCACGCATCGTTGAGGTGTGCCAGTGTTGATTGTCAGCAAGGAGGAGATGTTATTTCTGATCCACACAGACTGTGGTCTCCTGGTGAGGATCCAGTTGCAGAAGGAGGTACAGAGGCCCAGGCTTTGGAGCTTGTTAATTCCAATTGAGCGTCTGATTGTGTTGAACGCTGAGCTGTAATCAGCAGCCTGACTTGTGTATTGCTATTGACCTGGTGATCGAAGGCCGAGTGTGAGCCAGTGAGAATTGTTGACAGATTGTGGCGATTGGCAAATTGCAGTGGGTCCCTGCACACAGACAGGAGTTGATTGACCATGACCATCCCCTCAAACCACTTCATCACAGTAGTGAGCGTCACTGGGCGATAGTTATTGAGGCAGGTCACCATGGTATTTTTGGACACTGATATGATTGTCGACGTTTTTAAGTGTGTGTGTGTGTGTGTGTGTGTGTGTGTGTGTGTGTGTGTGTGTGTGTGTGTGTGTGTGTGTGTGTGTCTGTGTGTGTGTGTGTGTGTGTGTGTGTGTGTGTGTGTGTGTCTGTCTGTCTCTCTACAGGTATTGGCACGCTTGAGCAGAGAGACAGAGTATTTGAGGCTTTCCAGTTCAATTCAGGAATATTTCCAGTAATTGGTGTGCCTCGAAAGACGGATCACAGTGTTGGGCCTACCATTCAGATCAGAACAAAATAATTTACCCGGCAGACTGAGCTCACAACCCGTTCTTGTGTTTCAGAGTTATTTACAAATTGAAACGTACAATTTAAAATGTGCAAAGTAAATTTATTATCAAAGTATAGGCACATCACCATGTATAATCCTGGGATTTGATTATATTGTAAATTCAGTGAACTCAAGAACCATTATAAGATGAATGAAAGATCGCCCCCAACAGGACAAACAAAACTACCATGTGCAAAAAACAACAAAATTCAAATACAAAAGAAGTAAAACTAATAAATAACCCAGAAATAAACATCAAGAACATGAGATGAAGAGCTGTTGATTGTGTCCATTGGTTGTGGGAATAGCAAAGTTTAAGGATCTGGTCTCAATTTAGAAAATTTTTTGGTTTAGTGAATTTTTCATTATCATGTCCCATTCTCCTTAATTATTTTTTTTTTATCCCTTCCAAAACTGACAAAGTCTTTAAGGATTGGGATGAACTAGGTGTTAAGTGTTTTTGGAACTTGTTTATCTCAGGATCTCTTGCATCATTTGACCAATTGTCAAATAAATTTGCACTCCCAAAATCACATTTTTACAGATAGCTTCAAATTAGAGATTTTCTATGTTTCCAATTAGCTACTTTTCCTATAGGTCCTGATAAAAATTTACTGGACGATCTTTTAAATTTAAAACCTTTTGTTAATGGTTCTATTACCGGTATCTATAACTTGTTGATTAATTCTAGACAAGACTTTTTAGATAAAATAAAAAAGCTTGGGAGGATGACCTAAATTGTCAGATTTCTGATGATAGATGGAATAAAATTCTTAAGCGGGTTAATAAATCATCTTTCTGTGCTCGTGGTTCTCTTTTACAATTTAAAGTGTTTCATAGAGCTTGGATTTCTAAACAGAAGCTCTCCAGTTTTTACCCGAATGTTTCTTCACTTTGTAATAAATGCAACTCTGCTGATGCCTCTTTAATTCATATGTTTTGGTTTTGCCCTACAATTGAAAAGTTTTGGCGGGAAGTATTTCATACCTTCTCTCAACCTTTTAGGGTCCAATTTGACCCAAATCCTCTTACTGCCTTCTTTGGTATTATTGCAAATGAAGATATAACTTTAAATACTCCTAACCTGTAGGTTTTAGTTTTTACCTCTCTTTTAACAAGAAGAGCAATTTGCTTTAATGGAAGGAGTCTGCCCCTCCTACACATCTTCAATAGCTACATGATATTATGTCGTATTTAAATTTAGAAAATATCCGCCGCTCAGTCTTAAATTCGAAACAATCTTTTTATGATATTTGGGGACCTTCCTTAAATTACTTTTCCAATGTATAAAGTTTAACATTGCACAGACTTTTATGTATATTTTTATCTTCTCTTCTTAAGTGAATACGTTTTTTTTCTAATTATCGATTGTCATTCATCAGCTTTTTTCTTTGTTAGTTGGTTGGGGGTTGACTTTTTTATATATATAAAAAAATTCTTTTATGATGTATGACCTATCTTAAAATGTTTGATTACAGAGTGGTATAACTTTATGTGTTATGCTTTAACATTTTGATCAATTTTATTACAATATATGAATGTACACAAGTTATGTTGAGATGTATCTATGTGTTGCACTCTAAATCTTTTTTTCTTCTGAATAAAAATATTGTAAAAAGAAAGAAGGACCTGTTGGTTGAGTGTAATAACTGTTCCTGAACCTGGGGTTGTGGCTCCTGAGGCTCACGCACCTTCTTCCTGATGGCAGTATTGAGGAGAGAGCATGGCCTGGGTGGTGGGGGTCCTTGATGGTGGATGCTGATTTCCTGCGACAGCACTCACAGAGATGTGCTCAGTTGTGAGGAGAGTTTTACCCGTGATGTGAAGGGCCATATCTACTATGATGTGTTGGGCCATACTACTGAGGACAGACAGTTCCTGCTTTCTTGTAATTGCACTTGTGTCCCAGGCTCAGGACAGATCCTCTGAAATGTTAATATTGTGGAATTTAAAGTTGCTGAACGTCTCCACCTTTGAGCCCCGATGAGGATTGCCTCATGGGTTCCTGTTTCCTCTTCCGAAGTCCAGAACCAGTTCATTGCTCTTGCTCTCATTGAATGAGAGGCTGCTCTTGGACCATAAGACCATGAGAGACAGATGCAGAATTAGGCCATTTGGCCCATCAAAACTGCTCTGCCACTTTATCATGGTAAATCCATTTTTCCTCCCAGCCCCATTTTCCTGCCTTCGCCGCGTATCCTTTCATGCCCTGACCGATCGAAAGTCCATCAACCTCTGCCTTAGCAAAAGGAAAAGCAGCATCCGTCATCAAGGCAAGATGAGGTGAGGCACCTCCCACTCCGTACCCATCCACTTCTGTCCCTCCCCCTCCCCACTCTCTTGCCTACAAACCTCACTTTCACTCCTTACCATTCTCTTCTCTCTCGCTCCCTCCCCTCTCTCAACTCTCTCCTCTCTCTCACACTCTCTCCCCACACTTCCCACTCTCTCCCAACTCTCTGCTTCACTCTTTCCTCCCCAGTATACCCCATTCTCCTACTCTTGAACCCTCTCTCGCCACGTTCTCTTTCTTTCAATCTCATCCCTCTCTTCCCTCCCTCTCCCCTTCCCTTTTCCCCTTTCTCCACCCCTCTCCAGTCTCCCCCACTCTCATCCTCACACCCTCACCCCCACTACACCCCCTCTCTCAGATCAATGATTCTGTGCTCTGTTTACACTTGTTTAGTAGATTATTCGTATCACTTGTTTCTTCATCAATTCCTTCGCTCTTTGTTTTAGACGGGATTGTGTTTTTCATTATATATTGTACTTCTCACTTACTGTAATCCAACAAACAATCCCGCAGCATCCTCGGGAAGATCCTACTCCACACTGATCGAATCCTCTCATCTTGCTGATCTCGGTCCGACACGTCCGCTCTTTATTATTTTCCATAGAGGTTGCCTGACCTGCTGAGTTCCTCCAGCATTTTGTGCGTGTTGTTCTCCGTTACTCCTCCTCCTCTCTGCCCTTTTCTTTTCCCATTTCATGCACCTCTCTCCCTTCCTCCATTCTTACCCATCTCTCCCACGCGCTCTCTCTCCCTCTGTCCGTCTCTCATCCCGACAGTTCATTGCAGTCTCTCTGTCTCCCCTTCATCACTCTCTCTCTCACACACACACACACACAAACATCTCCCCTGTATTATTCTCGCAATCACTCCCACACTCTCCTCCACTCCAGCCCTCTCCATCTCTCCCGCCTCCACGCTACTCCACTCCTTTCTATCCCCCTCTCTCCTTCCCTCCCTCTCTATCCCATCCCGTTCCCGCTCTCCTTTTCTTGTTTGCCCAAATTTCACGTAAAATTGTTCTCCCTGTCTGCCTCCCCAGCCTCTATCTTTGCTCACGTTCTTACAATCCACCTTCCTTCCTCCTTCCCTCGGTTCCTCTCTTCACCCTCTCTCACTGCACCCACTCGCTCAACCCACTCTCACCCTGTTCAACCTACTTACCTGCCCTCTCCCATTCTCCCCCTATAGTCTACCCTTTTTACTCTTAACATCTCTCTCCCTCACTCTCTTCCTCTCCTCACCACTGTCACATCTGTCCTTCGGCCACGGAGAGAGGGGAAAGAGTTAGACGCAGATGGAGAGGGAGGAGTGAAACTGATCGGGTCAGCAATTGATTGTATCGGCATTGGCTTCGTTCAGTGACCCCAGCTCCGCCTTTCTCCCAGACTGCATATCCTTTCCTCCATCCGTGCATTTATAGTACACTGACAGAGAGAGAGAGAGACAGAAAGACAGACAGAGAGGGAGACAGAGAAAGAGAGAGAGAGAGAGAGGGAGAGAGAGAGAGAGAGAAAGGGAGAGGGGGAGAGAGGGAGAGACAGAGAGAGAGGGAAACAGAGAGAGTGGGGGGAAGAGAGACAGAGAGAGAGAGAGGGAGACAGAGGGGAGTGAGAGGGTGTGGAGAGAGTGAGACAGAGACAGACAGAGAAAGTGAGTGAGAGAGAGTGATAGAGTGGAGGGAGAGACAGAGAGAGAGAATGGGAGACAGAAAGAGAGACAGAGAGAGGAAGGGGAGAGGGAGAGAGAGAGGAGGGGTAGTGAGAGAGGGAGACGTATAGGGAGAGCGAATGGAGAGGGTGAGAGTGAAATTCTTCTCCTGTCTGGTTCCACTCAGTCCTGTTTCTCCATCTTCCCAGTATCTCCTGCTTCTCAACTTCCCCCGAGCTCTTTACCCGTTCTATCTCTCCTCTTCTACACACTTACTTCTCCCCACATCTCATCATCCCTTAGTCTCCCTCCTCCCTCGCCGCCTTCCCAATTCCCTCAACTGTTTCTCCCTCTTCCCAATGTCCTGATACTTCCCCTCGCCCTCTCCCTCCCTCTCCGCTGAGGGTTTGACAATGAATCAGAGTCACCGGAAGTTGAGTAAATCCGTGTCCTGCGGAAGCGACAGCATATAAAGCCTTTCGGCTGGATGAGGAGGGCGTGGGAGGAATATGTTTCATATGAGTGATGCAGGATTCAGGAAGGTAGGGAGTAAGCAGAAGGTGAGGGGTCAGTGTGAGAGTGGTGTAAGGCGGAGGGAGTGGGGAGTAATGGAGGAGAGTGAGGGGGAGGGATAGTAGAGTTTGGGATGAGAGAGGAGAAGCGGAGAGAGACTAGAGAGAGGAAGGTGAGAGTGAGAAAAGTGAGAGAGAAGGACGAGATTCGGGGAACGCGCGGAAATAGACCCTTCAGTCCGTCTGGACAGTTCTACCCGTGTTCACAGAGCCAGTGCTGTTTGCACACGGTTGGAATTTACTCCTGTAAACCTTCTCCACCCGCGTGTCGGGTCGGAGCTGGAGAGCTTTGTGACCTGGTATCAACACTCCCCACCCCCTCCATTTCACCAACACAATAGAGCTGGTTACTGACAACAGGAAGTCAGCCGGGGCGATGCAGACATTCCTGTTTACATCAACGGCAGAGGATAAGGGGGTTGAGAGCCCCAATCTCCTGAGAGTGAACACCACTAACAGCCTGTCCTTGTCCAGCTACAAGGACACTATCGCCAACAAAGCTCAGCGGCATCTCTGCTTTTTCCAGAGGCTGAAGAAAATCGGCGCCTCCTGGACGACCATCATCTATTTTTACAGAACACATCCTGTGCGGAGACTCGTCTTGTTGTCACGGCAACAGCACCGGCCACCACCGGAAACACTGCAGAGAGCTGTGAACAAGTTCAGTACATCATGGAAACTGTGGGCACTGTTTACACATCTCTCTGCCTCAGTTAAACAGTCCACATTATCAAAGACCCCACACACGTCGAACATTCTGACTTCCTGAGAGATGGACCACTAACTTCACAATCTCCCTAATGCAGTGTTGTGATTAATTGGACTGTATGATTCGTTAAGTTAATTAATTGTCCCCTCAAATTTCGCGACCCCGCTCTCCCAGTCCCGAGGTGATGAATTGATCTTTATGGACGGGCTGCGAATCAAAGGTTATCACTGTATCTTGATTCATTGAAAGCAAATGTCCCAATTTACGCTCATCTCTCCTCTCCTCTTCTCTCTCCCCCCTCATTCTCTCTGCCTGTCACTCTCTCTCTTTCTATCTCTCCCCCTCTCTCTCTTCTCTCTACCCCTCTCCTTTCCCTTCTTCTTCCCCCTCTGTTACGTCTTCACTTACCCTCCCTCTCCCCCCTTCTCCACACTCCTCCGCTGCCTATTCTGCAGCACACTAAACGGAAACAAACAGGCCTCTCCCGGAAACCACAAGCCTTCATCTGCTGAGAGAACATTGAATCTTTCGAACCGACGAGAAATTATACAACATCTGTAATACACTGAGTGTGTAAAACCGTCATCACAGTGCGGGGTGGGGGAGGGGTGCCGGTCTGGACGGGTGGGGGTGGCGGAGACAGCAAGCTTCAGGAAAGGGGGTATTGGGGAGAAAACGAGAGGCAAGCGAAAGGTTAGGCATAAATGGAGAAAGAGACAATAAGGGAAAGATACAGGTTAGTGACTGTGTAGGGAAGAATGTTTGGAGGAAAGAGGGGAAGGGTGCAGAAGAGTACGGATGAGGAAAAGAGAGAGAAATTGAGGAATTGAAAATGTAGAGAGAGAGTGAGAGAGAGAGACGGAGAGATAAGTTACGGGGGAGAGAGAGGGAGAAAGGGAGAGAGAGACAGAGAGAGAGGGAGAGAGAGGGAGAGGAACAGAGAGTGAGAGAAAGAGAGAGAGAGGAAGAGATGGAGAGAGAGAGTGAGAGCAAGAGACAGAGAGAGGGAGAGAGGAAGAGATGGAGAGAGAGACAGAGAGAGGGAGAGCAAGAGACAGAGGGAGACAGAGAGATGGAGAGAGGGAGAGAGAGGGAGACAGAGAGCGAGAGAGAGACAGATAGACAGAGAGGGAGAGGGAGGAACAGAGAGTGAGAGGGAGACAGAGGCAGAGAGAAAGAGAGGGAGAGAGAGAGGGGCGGAGAGAGAGACAGACAGAGAGAGAGATGGAGAGAGGGAGAGACAGAGAGTGAGGGAGAGAGACAGAGAGACAGGCAGCGAGGAACAGAGAAAGAGGGAGAGAGACAGAGAAAGAGACAGACAGACAAAGAGGGTGGGGAGAGAGGGAGAGTCAGAGAGGGAGAGAGCCAGAGAGAAAGGGAGACAGAGCGAGGGAGGGAGACAGAGAGACAGACAGACAGAGAGAGAAGGTGGGGAGAGAGTGAGAGAAAAAGAGGGAGAGACAGAGAGGGAGAGAGAGAGAGAGAGAGAGAGAGGGGGAGAGGAAGGGAGAGAGAGGAACAGAGAGTGAGAGAGAGACAGAGACAGAGAGCGAGAGAGAGAGGAACAGGGAGTGAGAGAAAGACAGAGAGAGAGAGCAAGAGAGAGAGAGGGAGGGAGACAGGGAGACAGGTAGAGAGAGAGGAACAGGGAGAGGGTGAGAGAGACAGAAAGAGAGGGAGAGAGACTGAGAGAGAGAGAGAGGAACAGAGAGTGAGAGAGACAGAGAGGGAGAGCAAGAGAGAGAGAGGGAGAGAGACAGGGAGACAGGTAGAGAGAGAGGAACAGGGAGAGGGTGAGAGAGACAGAAAGAGAGGGAGAGAGACACAGAGAGAGAGGGTGGGGGAGAGAGAGAGGGAGTGGGAGAGAAGAAGGGAGAGAGACAGAGAGAGGGAGAGAGGAACAGAGAGTGAAAGAGAGAGGGAGAAAGACTGAGAGGGAGAGAGTCAGAGACAGGCAGAGAGAGAGAGATGGTGGGGAAAGTGTGAGAGAGGGAGAGAAAGAGAAAGAGAGGGAGAGAGGAACAGAGGGAGAGACAGAGAGGGGAGAGAGAGAAAGAGAGAGGGAAACAGACAGACAGAGAGAGTATGGGGAGAGAGTGAGAGAAAGAGAGAGGGAGCGGGAGAGACAGAGGAAGACAGAGGGAGAGGGAGTGAGATTGAAAGAGAGTGAGAGGGAGAGGGAGACAGACAGAGAGGGGAAGGGAGAGTGATAGGCAGAGAGAGTGATAGAGATAGAGGGAGAGAGAGGGAGGCAGAGGGAGACAGAGAGAACTGAGGGGGAGAGAGGGAGAGGGGAAGAGAGAGTGAGAGACAGAAAGAGAGAGACAGAGAGGGAGAGAGAGAGGGACAGATGGAGAGAGAGAGGGAGATGGAGAGAGAGAGGGAGATTGAGAGAGACAGAGAGTGAGGGTGGGGAGAGAGTGAGAGAAAGAGAGGGAGAGACAGAGAGAGACAGAAAGAGAGAGAGACAGAGAGAGGAACAGAGAGAGGGAGAGAGAGGAACGGAGAGTGAGAGAGACAGAGAGGCAGAGAGAGAGAGGGACAGATGGAGAGAGAGGGAGGGAGACGGAGAGAGACAGAGAGAGAGGGTGGGGAGAGAGTGAGAGAGAGGGAGAGACAGAGAGAGAGACAGAAAGAGAGAGACAGAGAGAGGGAGAGAGAGGGAGTGAGAGAGAGAGACAGAGACGGAGAGAAAGAGAGGGAGACAGAGACAGAGAGGAAGTAAGACATTGAGAGAGAGTGAGAGGGAGAGGGAGACAGAAAGAACTGAGGGAGAGAGAGGCAGAGAGAGGGTGGGGAGAGAGTGAGAGAGAGGGAGACAGAGAGAGAGGGAGCGGGAGAAACAGAGGAAGACAGCGGGAGAGGGAGTGAGATTGAAAGAGAGTGAGAGGGAGTGGGAGACAGACAGAGAGGGGAAGAGAGAGCGATAGGCAGAGAGAGTGATAGAGAGAGAGGGAGAGAGAGGGAGAGGCAGAGAGAACTGAGGGGGGAGAGAGAGAGGTGAAGAGAGAGTGAGAGACAGAGAGAGACAGAGAGAGAGGGCGAGAGAGAGGGACAGATGGAGAGAGAGAGAGGGAGACAGAGAGAGAGGGTGGGGAGAGAGTGAGAGAACGAGAGGGAGAGACAGAAAGAGAGAGACAGAGAAAGGGAGAGAGAGGAACAGAGAGAGGGAGAGAGAGGAACGGAGAGTGAGATACAAAGAGAGAGGCGGAGAGAGAGGGACAGATGGAGAGAGAGAGAGGGAGACGGAGAGACAGAGATAGAGGGTGGGGAGAGAGTGAGAGAAAGAGAGGGAGAGACAGAGAGAGAGACAGAAAGAGAGAGGCAGAGAAGGGAGAGAGGGGAACAGAGAGAGAGAGAGAGAGAGAGAGAGAGAGAGAGAGAGGAGAGAGAGAGAGAGAGAGAGAGAGAGAGACAGAGACGGAGAGAAAGAGAGAGAGACAGAGACAGAGGGATAGGAAGTAAGACATTGAGAGAGAGTGAGAGGGAGACAGAAAGAACTGAGGGGGAGAGAGAGTGAGACAGAAAGAGAGAGACAGAGAGGGAGAGAGAGGAACGGTGAGAGACAGAGGGGGAAAGAGAGGGAGAGAGAGAGAACTGAGGAGGAGAGAGAGAGAGAGAGAGAGAGAGAGAGAGAGAGAGAGAGAGAGAGAGAGAGAGAGAGAGAGAGAGACGGAGAGAAAGAGAGGGAGACAGAGACAGAGGGAGAGGAAGTAAGACATTGAGAGAGAGTGAGAGGGAGACAGAAAGAACTGAGGGGGAGAGAGAGTGAGACAGAAAGAGAGGGTCAGAGAGGGAGAGAGAGAGAACTTAGGAGGAGAGAGAGAGAGAGAGAGAGAGAGAGTAAGGCAGAAAGAGAGAGACAGAGGGCGAGAGGGACTGGAACAGAGAGTGAGAGACAGAGACAGAGAGAAAGAGAGGGAGACAGAGAGAGGAAGAGATCCAGAGAGAGAATGGGGAGAGAGAGTGAGAGAGAGGGAGACAAAGACAGAGGGAGAGGGAGTGAGAGATTGAGAGAGTGAGAGAGAGAGGGATACAGACAGAGAGGGGAAGAGAGAGAGAGTGAGTGAGAAAGAGGCAGAAAGTGTCATAGAGAGAGAGGGGAGGGAGAGGGAGAGAGACAGAAAGAGAGAGACAGAGAGAGAGGGAGAGAGAGGAACAGTGAGAAACAGACAGAGTGGGGAGTGAGAGAGAGGGAGAGATGGAGAGAGAGAGAGCGAGGGAGACAGAGAGAGCGTGGGGAGAGAGTGAGATAAAAGGTGACAGGGAGAGGGAGGGGAGGCAGTGGAAGTGAGAGAGAGGCAGAGAGTGATAGAGAAAGAGGGAGACAGAGAGAACTGAGGGGAGAGAGAGGGAGAGGGAGAGAGAGGGAAAGCGAGAGGAGAGAGAGAGGAGGGGGACTGAGAGAGGGATACATATAGGGAGAGGGATATGGAGAGGGTGAGGATGAAATTCCTCTCCTGTCTGGTTCCATTTAGTCCTGTTTCTCCATCTTCCCAGTATCTCCTGCTTCTCAACTTCCCCCGAGCTCTTTACCCGTTCTATCTCTCCTCCTTCTACACACTCACTTCTCCCCACATATCCTCATCCCTTAGTCTCCCTCCTCTCTGGCCCCCTACCCAATTCCCCCAAATTTGTTTCACCCTCTTCCCAATGGCCTGATACTTCCCCTCGCCCTCTCCCTCCCTTTCCGCTGAGGATTTGACAGTGAATCAGAGTCACCGGAAGTTGAGTAAATCCGTGTCCTGCGGAAGCGACAGCAGATAAAGCCTTTCGGCTGGATGAGGAGGGCGCGGGAGGAATATGTTTCATATGAGTGATGCAGGATTCAGGAAGGTAGGGAGTAAGCAGAAGGTGAGGGGTCAGTGTGAGAGTGGTGTAAGGCGGAGGGAGTGGGGAGTAATGGAGGAGAGTGAGGGGGAGGGATTGTAGAGTTTGGGATGAGAGAGGAGAAGCGGAGAGAGACTAGAGAGAGGAAGGTGAGAGTGAGAAAAGTGAGAGAGAAGGACGAGATTCGGGGAAAGCGCGTAAATAGACCCTTCAGTCAGTCTGGACAGTTCCACCCGTGTTCACAGAGCCAGTGCTGTTTGCACACGGTTGGAATTTACTCCTGTAAACCTTCTCCACCCGCGTGTCGGTTCGGAGCTGGAGAGCTTTGTGACCTGGTATCAACACTCCCCACCCCCTCCATTTCACCAACACAATAGAGCTGGTTACTGACAACAGGAAGTCAGCCGGGGCGATGCAGACATTCCTGTTTACATCAACGGCAGAGGATAAGGGGGTTGAGAGCTCCAATCTCCTGAGAGTGAACACCACTAACAGCCTGTCCTTGTCCAGCCACAAGGACACTATCGCCAAGAAAGCTCAGCGGCATCTCTGCTTCTTTGAGAGTCTGAAGAAAATCGGCGCATCCTGGACGACCATCATCTGTTTTTACAGAACACATCCTGTGCGGAAACTAGTCGTGTTGTCACGGCAACAGCACTGGCCAGCACCGGAAACACTGCAGAGAGCTGTGAACAAGTTCAGTACATCATGGAAACTGTGGGCACTGTTTACACATCTCTCTGCCTCAATAAAACAGTCCACGTTATCAAAGACCCCACACACGTCGAACATTCTGACTTCCTGAGAGATGGACCACTAACTTCACAATCTCCCTAATGCAGTGTTGTGATTAATTGGTCTGTATGATTCGTTAAGTTAATTAATTGTCCCCCTACATTTCGCGACCCCGCACTCCCAGTCCCGAGGTGATGAATTGATCTTTATGGACTGGACGCGAATCAAAAGTTATCACTGTACCTTGATTCATTGAAAGCAAATGTCCCAATTTACGCTCATCTCCCCTCTCATCTTCTCTCTCCCTCCTCTCTCATTCTCTCTGCCTGTCACTCTCGCTCTCTTTCTCTCTGTCTGTCTCTCTCTCCCTCTCTCTCTTTCCCTTTTCTCTACCCCTCTCCTTTCCCTACTTCCCCCTCTCTTACGTCCTCACTTACCCTCTCTGTCCCCCCTTCTCCACTCTCCTCCGCCGCCTATTCTGCAGCACACTAAACGGAAACAAACAGGCCTCTCCCAGAAACCACAAGCCTTTATCTTCTGAGAGAACATTGAATCTTTCCAACCGACGAGAAATTATACAGCATCTGTAATACACTGAGTGTGTAAAACCGTCATCACAGTGTGGGCTGGGGGAGGGGTGTTGGCCTGGACGGGTGGGTGGCGGAGATAGCAAGCTACAGGAAAGGGGGAATTGGGGAGCAAACGAGAGGCAAGCGAAAGGTTTGGCATAAACGGACTAAGCGAGAATAAGGGAAAGATGCAGGTTAGTGACTGTGTAGGGAAGAATGTTTGGAGGAAAGAGTGGGAGGGTGTAAAAGAGTACGGATGAGGAAAAGAGGAGATAGAGAAATTGAGGAATTGTATATGTATAGAGAGAGAGAGAGACGGAGAGATAAGAGAGTTAAGGGGAGAGAAGGAGAGAGGGAGAAAGGGGGAGAGAGAGGACTGTGGAGCAGAGTGGATTACCGGGGCACAGGTAAACATAATCTTTGAACTATCCCACACTCACCTTGAAATCGCGTCCTCTGGGAATTGAGATATTCACCTGGTGAACAAACGATGTCGGTTCTCTTCTCTCAGATCTCTACTCAGCCTCGGTCTGCCTCTGGTCTCCCCTCAGCCCCCATCGCTACAGAGGAAACAACTGAAGCCTCTCCAACCTTTCATTCCCTCTGATCCATGAGGCAAGCCCTCTATTTTCAGAACATTAACTCTCACCCGATCCTCCCGCCGCCGTAACAGGGTTAGAGTTCCTCCTGTTGTCAACCAACGACCAGCGGTTCTGTGCTGGCGATAGAGTCACCCGGATGGTGAGATGTGTCCAGGTGCCAGGGACAGGGATGACTCCGATCAGTTCCCTGCCATTCTAAAGGGGGAGGGCGAGCAACCAGACTTGTTGGTAAATATTGGCACCAATGACAGGTAGAAAATGTCAGCAGGCCCTGAAAAGAAATTTTGTGAGTTAGGTGAGGGGTTTGGGAACCGATGTGCTACCGCCGAGGATGAGGTAGTTGGTTTGTAAACAGAGACAGTATGTTGTGAGACTGCTGTCAATGAGAGGCTGCTGAAGGGGCAACCTGGCAGTCGACAGGATGAGTTGCAATGGAAAAGACGCACAGAATCTATAAGGCTGAACACAGGACTGAAGGTATTACATTTGAATGCGCGCATTGTACAAACTGACGTGGAGGAAGAGCTACAGACTGGCATACATGAGGTTGTGGGCATCACTGAAAGCGTGGCCCTGTTGGTAAACATAATAAAATCAAACCATCAGAAAGAGTTAGCATAGGGTCGGAAGGTTTTGAGTCGTTGTGGGTAGAGCTAAGGAACTGCAAGTGCAAAGAAAACCCTGGTGGAAGGTATGTGCAGACCCCCAAACAGTAGTAAGGATGTAGTCTACAAACTACAATGGGAGATAGAAAATGCAAGTCAGCAGGTCAACGTTACAATAGTCATGTGGGATTTCAGTTCACAAATAGATTGGGAAAACACCGGTTGGTGCTGGATGCCCCGAGGGAGAATTTATAGAATGCCTGCGAGGTGGCTTCAAGAGAGCAGCTCGTGGTTAAACCCACTATCGCCAAATCATATCGCTTCCTCGCGGCCCGGTAGCACATTCTTTGCGGCCCGGTCGCTGGGGACCACTGCACGAAGGGATCTGCAATTCTGGATAGGGTGTGATGCAATGAACCGATTGAATTTGCAATTTGAGAAGGGGAAGCACAACGTAGATGCAGTGTTGCAGTGGAATGAAGGAAACTGCAGAGGCATGAGAGAGGAGCTGGCCAAAAGTGATTGGAAAAGACCTTTGGCACCGATAACGTCAAAGCAAGACTGGGTGGAATTTCGGGAAGCAATTCAGAAAGCGCAGGATATACACATCCCAAAGAGACAGAAGTGTTCAAAAGGCAAATCGTCCATAAGACCATAAGGTGCAGGAGCAGATGAGGACATTCGGCCCATCTACTCTGCTTTAACATATCACCATATCATCCTGGTTGATCCAATTTTGCACCAGACCCAATCTCCTATCTACTCCCCGTGTCCTTTCACACCCTGAACAATCAGCAAAATATGACCTTCTGTGGTAAATGTACAGAGAGACTCGGCCTCCACCGTTGCCTGTGGCAAAGAATCCCATAGATTCTCCACTCTGGCTAAAGAAATTCCTCCTCATTTCCGTTCTAACAGGATGCCCTCTGTTATGGTTCATCCGGTCTTAGACCCACCAATCACAGGAAAAATCCTGCCCACATCCACTCTATCAAGGCTCCTCCTTCAACGAGTTCACCCCTTATTTTTCTGAATTCTGGCCCAGAGACATCAATGGTGATATGACAACCTATTCAATACTGGAACCATTTTCGTGCACCTCCTCTGAACCCCCTGGAGATTCAGCACATCCTTTCTAAGACAAGGAGCTCAAACCTGCTCAAAATACTACAAGTGAGGCCTCACCAGAGCTTTTTAATGTTTCAGCATTTCGTCCTTGCTTTTACCTTTTAGTCCTCATGAAATGAATGCTCTGTATTCCATCTGCCGTTTCCAATCCTAATCTGTCTAGCTCCTTCTGTGGCCTCTCTACGTCCTCAGAACTACCTTTCCCTCCATCTCTGTTCATGTCCTCTGCAGATTTTGTAACAAAGCCATCAAATACATCATCCAAGTCATCGCCATATAGCAGAGAATAATCGGTCCCATCACAGACCCCTGTGGAATGCCACTGGACATCTGCAGCCAGACAGAAAACGCTCCATTTATTCACACGTTCTGCCTCCTGTCAATCAGTCACTGCTTTATCTGTACTGGACTCTTTCTGTAATATCATGGGCTCGTAGCTTGTTAAACAGCCTCATGTCTGCCACCTTTTCAAAGGCCTGAAATTCAAAGTACACAACATCAACCGATTGTCCTTTGTCTATTCCGCTTGTTATTTCTTCAATGAATTTCAACAGATTTGTCAGGAAACTATGCTGACTCCGGCCCTTTTTATCATTTGCCCAAAGTTCCCTGAGACATCATCCTTAATAATCGAATCTAACATCTTCCCAAACACTGAGGTCAGACCAGCTGACCTTCAGTTTCCTTCCCTCTGCCTCTCTCGCTTCCTGAAGAGTGGAGTGACACTGTTGTACTCCCCTTTCTCCGGAATCCCTCTTCCACACCACACTGGTCCTTACTCTTCACCTATTCCCTATTCTTCCTTATCTCTCTTCATGTCTTCACTCTGTCTTCTCCCTCTTTCAATCCCCACTCTCCCTTCTCTCTCTCTCTCTCTCTCTCTACCTACTCTCACTCTCTCCCTACACTCCATTTTCTCTTTTACTACCCCGTCTCTTCTGTCTTGCACCACACTCTCCCTTCTCTGCCTCACATACCCTCTCTCCGTTTTTCTCCCGGACCCCACACTCCCTTCTCTCTTCTATTCCCCTATCTCCCTAATCTGTGTCCCACTCTCCCGTCTTTCTTTTCCCCAATCTCACTTCATTCTCTGCCACTCCCCACTTACCTTTCTCTGTCCCACTCCCCATTCTGCCTTCTCACTCTCCCAGTCCCCACTTTTCCCACTCCCTGACGCACTCCACACCCTTTCTTCTCTCCCACTACACACTCTCCCTCTCTCTCAGTTCTCACTCTCCCTTCTTTCTCTCAAACCGCAACAGATTCCTTCACTCTCACACCCTCCCCACTCTACCTCCTCTCTCCCACTCCGTACCCTCACTGTGTTCTCCTCCGCTACATGTTCTACTTTCTCTCTCTGCAACTGGTCCCTCTCTCTGACACTCTCCACTCCTTCCCTCTCTCACATTACCCGATGCCCCTACATTCTCTATCACTGCACACAACCCCTTCTCTGTGTCTGCAACTCCCCACGCTGCCCTCCCTCTCTCCCACTGCCCAACTGCCCTCACTCTCCCTCTCTCTTTCCTACCCCTCACATTTCATTCTCTCTCAGTTATCTGTCCCCAATCCCCACGTTCCCACTCTCCACTCCCCTGACTCTGTCCCCCACTGCCCGCACTCGCTTTTCTTTCTCATAAGCACTCTGTCCGATTTATCTCACTTTTCCCACTCTCCCTCAATTTCTTCTCCTACTCCTTAATCTCCCATCTCTCTTTCACTCTCTAGACTTCCCTTCCTTCCCACTCTCCCTTCCATTTCTCCCCATTCTCCCTCCCTTTCTCCCACTCTCCCTTCCCTTTCTCCCCACTCTCCCTTCCCTTTCTCTCACTCTCCCTTCCCTTCTCCCCACTCTCCCTTCCCTACTCCCACTCTCCCCACTCTCTGAGTTCATCCAGCTTGTTTGTAAGTCTTGATTTGACCACAGCATCTACAGTGTAGTTTGTGTTTAGCATCTCATCGGTCTTGGCTGGACACAGAGCCCAGGAGAGAATGTTCTGGAACAAGGGGAAGAAAGCCAGTGCAGGCATCCAGAATAAGATCCCCGGGTGGACGGATGAAAGGGAGGGGTTTGAGAGTCTGGCCAGCATGCTGGCAGACCACGGGAAACCAGTGGACCGGTCGGAGCAGTTAGACCCCCGTGGCGAGAAGCTGGGCCTCCACGTGGTCTCCCTCCGTAAGGAATCAGGGTTCCCCAAATCCCGGGGGAGTCAAAGGGGTGTCTCCCGGTTGTTTGCGTCCCTGCTGAGACACCAGGTCAGGATTACCGACCACATTCAGCACTGATGTGGTGAGAAGGACAAGGAGCCGGAAGAGCTCCGGCAGCGCTGATGCACGCTGCGGGACACAAGCTGCCCGGACCCGAGCCAAGGAGCTCGGGGTCAGGGGAACTGAGGCCGCCAGCAGGCTCACACAACTGCTGCACGCTGCGGGACACAAGCTGCCCAGAGCCGAGCACAGGAGCCCGGGGTCGGGGGAACTGAGGCCGCCTGCAGGCTCACACAACTGCTGCTCGCTGCGGGAGGCAGCACAAGCTGCCCGGACCCGAGCCAAGGAGCTCGGGGTCGGGGGAACTGAGGCCGCCTGCAGGCTCACACAACTGCTGCACGCTGCGGGAGGCAGCACAAGCTGCCCAGAACCGAGCCAAGGAGCCCGGGGTCAGGGGAACTGAGGCCGCCCGCAGGCTCACACAACTGCTGCACGCTGCGGGAGGCAGCACAAGCTGCCCAGACCCGAGCCAAGGAGCTCGGGGTCGGGGGAACTGAGGCCGCCTGCAGGCTCACACAACTGCTGCAGGCGCGGGCAGCCCGTCGGTCTGGCTGGCAGCCGGACCCGCTAAAGATTCGAGCCCTGGTCCAGCGCGGCGACAAGCTGGACGCGTGGCTGGGGGATGGGGACACCCGGCTGGATAGCGACGGGGAGGGGGAGCCCGAGGAGACTAGGCCACACAACCACCCTTCCCCCTTCGCACCCGAGCCCCAACATGCCAGACCCGTCACCACGCGGTCCCAGGTTCACCCCAGCGAGGAAGGGGATAGGGGGGAACCCACCCAGACCTACCCCCGGTCACTCGGAGACCACGGAGACCCCGGACTTCTCCCCCAAGGAGCCGACACAACTGGCGGATCGGTACCGCCAACGACCAGGCGAACACCTCGCGGCCTGGCTGCTCCGGCTGTGGGACGAGGGGGGCCCAACCTCAGCCTCTCCCATCAGGAGGCAAGTGCCCTGGGAAGCCTCTCTGACCAGCAGAGCATAAACAATGCGCTGCGGGCGCCACAAACAGGAGTCCGCGAGGGCACTGCCCTGCGGGATTGGGTAGTGACCGCGGTGAGAGCCAGATATCCCACCCTTCTGGAGTGGGATCCCCACAGGCGGCCGCAATGGGGTACGGTCAGCGAGGGCACTACCCTGCGGGATCGGGTAGTGACCGCGGTGAGAGCCCGATATCCCACCCTTCTGGAGTGGGATCCCCACAGGCGGCCGCAATGGGGTACGGTCAGCGAGGGCACTACCCTGCGGGATCGGGTAGTGACCGCGGTGAGAGCCCGATATCCCACCCTTCTGGAGTGGGATCTCTACAGGCGGCCGAATGTGGTACGGTCAGCGAGGGCACTACCCTGCCGGATCGGGTAGTGACCGCTCTGAGAGCCCGATACCCCACCCTTCTGGAGTGGGATCTCCACAGGCGGCCGCAATGGGGTACGGTCAGCGAGGGCACTACCCTGCGGGATCGGGTAGTGACCGCGGTGAGAGCCCGATATCCCACCCTTCTGGAGTGGGATCTCTACAGGCGGCCGAATGGGGTACGGTCAGCGAGGGCACGACCCTGCCGGATCGGGTAGTGATCGCTCTGAGAGCCCGATATCCCACCCTTCTGGAGTGGGATCTCCACGGGCGGCCGCAATGGGGTACGGTCAGCGAGGGCACTACCCTGCGGGATCGGGTAGTGACCGCGGTGTGAGCCCGATACCCCACCCTTCTGGAGTGGGATCCGCACAGGCGGCCGCAATGGGGTACGGTCAGCGAGGGCACTACCCTGCGGGATCGGGTAGTGACCGCGGTGAGAGCCCGATATCCCACCCTTCTGGAGTGGGATCCCCACAGGCGGCCGCAATGGGGTACGGTCAGCGAGGGCACTACCCTGCGGGATCGGGTAGTGACCACGGTGAGAGCCCGATACCCCACCCTTCTGGAGTGGGATCTCCACAGGCGGCCGCAATGGGGAACGGTCAGCGAGGGCACTACCCTGCGGGATCGGGTAGTGACCGCGGTGTGAGCCCGATATCCCACCCTTCTGGAGTGGGATCCCCACAGGCGGCCGCAATGGGGTACGGTCAGCGAGGGCACTACCCTGCGGGATCGGGTAGTGACCGCGGTGTGAGCCCGATATCCCACCCTTCTGGAGTGGGATCTCCACGGGCGGCCGCAATGGGGTACGGTCAGCGAGGGCACCCGGGTTATCAGGGAATGGGCACTGGTCAACTGCATCTGTCAAGGTGCCTGCGACCGCAACTTCCTCGAAGGCACAGGAGTGACCGGTGCCCCAGCAGGATACCCGGTCACTACCGCGCGTCCCGACTTGAGTCAGTCATCCTGCCCCCCATGGCACCAGCCAGCGATAGGACCGTACGGGATGTCATCACCTTCCTGGAGGGACTGGAATATACGCAGAGGGGGGGATCCGCCCAGGTCCGCAAGACCGAGGCAAGGGCTCCAAACACTACCCCTTCCCGCTTTACACGCAGGCAACTGTACACAGACCTGCTGCGTGCAGGGGTGGACCGTGACAGCATAGATGGCATCCCCACCCCCAACCTATATACCCTGTGGAAGGAGCATTGCAGGGGCAAATCTAACTACAATAAGACCACCATCCGTCCCGCCACCAAATCCGAGGCAGGGGTTACCCCCAGCCCCCAGACCGCCCGGCCAGACCATGCCCACACCAACCCACCCTCTGCACCTCCCTGACCTGAAACTGCCTCGCCTGCCCTCAAGACAGAACTCAGAGATTCCTGAGACCGGAAATGCCCCACCTCAACCATCAAGGCGCCTCACCACAGGGGTGGCAGACCTTCTCCTTCCCCCCCCCCCATAGGATAAAGGCGAGGGACCCCCGTGCATTTGCTCTCTCGCCCTCTCCCGCCCGGGGGACCTGAGGCCACATATACCTGTCGTAGTACACTGGGGAAAGGGAAACACGCAGAGGTGGATGGCACTTGTCGATACAGGTGCCCAGCACACCATCCTCCCGTCACCACAGCAGGGACTGTGTTCCCCTCGTCCTCACCTATCACCCCACCAGCCTCCGCTTCCAGCATATTATCCTCCGCCACTTTCAACAGGACCCCACCACCAAGCACATCTTTCCCTCTCTACCCCTCTCTGCTTTTCACAGGGATCGTTTCCTCCGCGACTGCCTGGTCCACACGTCCCTCCCCACAGATCTCCCACCGGGTACTTGTCACTGCAAGCGTAAGTGCTACACCTGTCCCTACACCTCCTCTCTTACCACCATTCAGGGCCCCAAACAGTCCTTCCAGGTGAGGCAACACTTCACATGTGAGTCTGCTGGGGTCATCTATTCCATCCGGTGCTCCCGGTACGGCCTCCTCTACATCGGCGAGAACCGACGCAGATTGGGGGATCGCTTCGTCGAGCACCTCCGCTCCGTCCGCCACAACAGACAGGATCTCCCGGTCGCCAACCACTTCAACTCTGCTTCACATTCCCATTCGGTTATGTCCATACATGGCCTCCTCCACTGCCATAATGAGGTTAAACCCAGGTTGGAGGAACAACACCTCATATACCGTCTGGGTAGACTCCAGCCCCTTGGCGTGAACACCAAATTCTCCAACTTCCAGTAATTCCCTCTCCCCCTCCCTTCCCCTATCCCACTTTCACTCTGCCTCCTCTTCCAGCTGTCTATCACCTCTCTCATGATTCTGCCTTCTTCTACAACCCTTACATTCCTTCACTTTCCTGCCTATCCCCTCCCTGCTAACCCTCCCCCACCCCTCGATCTTTCCTCTGATTGGTTTTTCACCTGGCATCTACCAGCCTTCTCCTTCCCACCCTCACCCACCTTCTTTGTAGGGCCCCTGACCCCTCCTTCTTCAGTCCTGACGAAGGGCCTCGGCCCGAAACGTTGACTGCTCGTTTCCACGGACGCTGCCTGACCTACTGAGTTCCTCCAGCTTGTGTGTACGTGTTGATCTTTATTTAACTGTGTTTCCTAATATAATCTTCCAAACCCAAAACTGATTCGAAAGTTTTCCGAATTCCCGACTGATAAAACGTGAGATCAACTCTTTTATCAAAAATAGAATGCAAACTCTCGATTACCACACATTCCACAAGTTTTTATAAAAGAGATGTTCATGATATTGGCCTACAACAAGGAGGATCAGACGGGGAGCTCCAGGTTTTAGAATGGACACTGTTACAACAACCATCTTCCATCAGGAAAGTGGATGGCCAAACCTCCAAATACGATTCAAAAAGTTAATATTTTCACACAAAAAGCTACATACATCCCTGTTGAATCAAGAATTTCTACTACAAGCGCGTCATACATTTTATTCCCATTTACAACTCTATGCCCGGCCCCTTTCCTTATAAAACTGGCAACATCACCCCTCTACCAACTAACCTGTCAAGCCAAACGACAATATATTCCTGCACAGGAATAAAAACCTAAAATGTGCAGGTTTCCTGAACAGATATAACATCGGAAGAGTCTGACAAATCAGAAATAAACTTCTTAAAATCTTGAACATTATAAATCAGATTTATTGCATTTCCTTGATATATTTTAATACTAATATGTATGTTCACAAGTAGACTGGGATACAGATACCCCACCCAACAAAACTTCATTTAAAGCTTCCCACAAAACACCAGTTAAACCAAGATACCTTTCTGTAGCTTTCACAATAATTTTAATTTCCTCAGTAGGATGAGATGTCTGAACAGTACAATTCACCACATCGGTTATAAACATCACAAACGTCATTTTATCCAGCAGTGAAGTATCTTTGGTGAGAGAACTGTGATGCCGGCATATATCCACTGAAGTCACAGTCTGTTCTCTGAGTGGGATCACTTTATCCAGTTTACCTGCTCTGCTTGCTGTACTTGTCCTTGAACAGGCCCTTCTGCTCACTGTGTTGTTCTGAACCAATTGAACTGGTCACTTCATGCCTTACTAAACCAATCCCTTCTCCCTACACAAGGGACACATCCCTCCATTCTCCTCAAATTCACGTGGTACCTAATAGCCTCTATCGCATCTGCCTCCACCACCACCCTTGACATTCGCTCCAGACACCCACCATGATGGGAATGAAAAAAAAACTTGAAACACAAACCTCTTTTAACCATTCTGAGTCAGGTTTTTAACATCATTGTCTTTTATAATTGTTTTTTTCAACAGCAGCTATGCAGAGAAAAGATACAAAATTACAGAAAATTACAAAATACTTCAATAGTGCAAAAAGGTCCAATGAGGATGTGTTCCCCCTTTCTCCTGAAGTGTATGCTCTCTGGCATTGGACATTTCCTCCTTAGAGAAACAAGCCCAGTTGTCCACTCTGTCTGTGTCTCTCACATTCCTGTAAACGTCTGTCAGACCTCCCTCAGCCTCTGCCACTCCGGAGAAAATTCCCCGAGATTGTCCAGTCTCACTTTATCCAGGCAGCATCCTGTTAAGCCTCTTCCACTCACCATCCAAAACCTCCGCATTATTCCTGTATTCGAATGCAATTCTCCAGATGTGGTGAAACTAGAGATTTATACAACTGCAACATAACTGCCTGACAATGGAACCACTATCTGGGAGTTATGAACTCGGATTCCAAGATCCCCCTGTAGATCAACACTGTCCAATCTCATTGAAACCTACCGAATGTTGAAAGGACTGGATAAGGTGGATGTGGAGAAGATATTTCCTGTGGTGGGGCACAGCCACAAAGTCGAGGGGCCACCTTTTCAAACAGAGATAAGCAGGTTATTTTTTTAATTATCCAAGGTGTATTGGATCTGTGGAATGCTCTGCCACAGACTGCGGTGGAGGCCGAGTGTGTGGGTATATTCAAGGCGGAAGTTGATCGTTTCCTGATCGGTCAGGGCATCAAAGGATATGGCGGGAGGTCAGATATCTGGAATTGAGTGCGATCTGGGATCAGCCATGATGGAAAGGTGGCTGACTCAATGGGCTGAATGGCCTAATTCTGTTCCTATGCCTTATGGACTTATGAACAGAAGCCCCCTCGATCATGATGAATCTCCTCTGCACTCTTCCAGCACAAAACATCCTTTGTACAGAGTGCTAAGCGGAACTGAATGTAACTTTTCAAGAACGTTGTCAAGTCAGGCAGCATCTGTTGAGGGGAATAGAGTCGATGGTTGGGACAGAACCCCTCCCTTACGGTACTAACACAGGCCCTTCGGCCCAACCTTTCCATGCTGTCCTCCTGTCCATTTAAACTAATCCCTCTGTCTGTCTTTGACACAGAACACAGAAATCTACAGCACATTACAGGCTCTTCAGCCCAAAATGTTGTACCGACCACGTAACCTACTCTAGAGACTGCCTAGGATTTCCTGATCGTATAACCCTCTATGTTTCTAAGCTCCATGTACCTATCTAAGAGTCTCTTAAACTATCCTATTGTATCCACCTCCACCATCGCTGCAGGCAGTGCATTCCATGCACCCACCACTCTCTGTGTAAGAAACTTACCCCTGACATTCCCTCGATACCGACTTCCAAGCAGCTTAAAACTACGTCCCCTCGTGTCAGTCACTTCAAGCCTGGGAAAATGCCTCTGGCTATCCACATGGTCAAAGCCTCTCATAATCATATATACCTCTATCAGGTCACCTCTCATCCTCCGTCGCTCCAAGAAGGAAAGGCCAAGTTCACTCAATCTATTCTCATAAGGCTGCTCTCCAATCCAAGAGCAACATCCTTGTAAATCTACTCTACACTCTCTATAGTATCCACATCCTTCCTGTAGTGAGGTCACCAGAACTGAACACAGGACTCCCAAGTGGAGACCAACTAAGTCCACAACCCTGCCATGTTGGGGTACAGTTACTTATGTACAGGTTAGGAAAAATATAGCTTCAACATCACCTCACAGCTCTTGAACTCAATCCCACGGTTGATGAAGGCCATCACACCAGACGCCTTCCTAACAACACTGCCAACCTCCACAGCAGCTTTGAATGTCATATGGACATGGACCCCAAGATCTCTCTGACCTTCCACACTGCCAAGAGTCTTACCATTAATATTATATTCTGTGTTCAAATTTGATCTGCAGAAATGAATCTCTTCATCTGTGTTGAACTCGCTCTGCCACTTCCCAGTTCTGCATCCGAGGTGAGGAAATAGATTGCTGAGCCTCTGGCTAGGATCATTATGTCCTCATTGTCCATGGGAATGGTATCGGAGGATTGGAGGGAGGCGAATGTTGTCCCCTTGTTCAAAAAGGGTAGTAGGGTCAGTCCGGATAATTATAGACCATTGAACCTGTGGTGGGAAAGCTGTTGGAAAAGATTCACAAAGATAGGATTTATTGGCATTTAGAGAATCATGGTCTGATCAGTGACAGTCAGCATGGCTTTCTGAAGGGCAGATCGTGTCTAACAAGCTTGATGGAGTTCTTTAGAGAGGTGACTAGGCATATAGATGAGAGTAGTGCAGTGGATGTGATCTACATGGATTTTAGTAATGCATTTGATAAGGTTACACACGGTAGGCTTATTCATAATGTCAGAAGGCATGGGAACCAGGGATGTTTGACCAGGTGGATTCAGAATTGGCTTGCCTGCAGAAAGCAGAGAGTTGTGGTGGAGGGATTACATTCGGATTGGAGGGTTGTGACTAGTGGTGTCCCACAAGGATCAGTTCTGGGATTCCTACTTTTCGTGATTTTTATTAACGACCTGGATGTGGGGGTAGAAGGATGGGTTTGCAAGTTTGCAGAAGACACAAAATGTTGGTGGTGTTGTGGATAGTGCAGAGAATTGTCAAAGATTGCAGAGAGACATTGATAGGATGCAGGAGTGGGCTGAGAAGTGGCAGATAGAGTTCAACCTGGAGAAGTGTGAGGTGGTACACTTTGGAAGGACAAACTCCAAGGCAGAGTACAAAGTAAATGGCAGGATACTTGGAAGTGTGGAGGAGCAGAGGGATCTGGGGCTTATGGGGTGTTAGCTTTCATAAGTCGAGGGATAGAGTTTAAGAGTCGCGATGTAATGATGCAGCTCTATAAAACTCTGGTTAGGCCACACTTGGAGTACTCTGTCCAGTTCTGGTCACCTCACTATAAGAAGGATGTGGAAGCACTGGAAAGGGTACAGAGGAGTAAATCTTCTTTGCAATCTTTGAATCTTACTGATATCCTTCCTATATTTAGGTGACCAGAACTGCAAATTTGTCCTCACCAATGCCTTATACAACCTCAGCATAACATCCCAACTCCCGTACTCAGTACTTTGATTTATGAATGCCAGGATGCCAAAGGCCTTCTTTCCAACCCTGTCTACCTGTGACGCCACTTTCAGGGAATTATGTACCTGAACTCCCAGATCCGTTTGTTTCTCCGCACTCCTCAGTGCCCTACCATTTACTGTGTATGTCCTACCTTGGTTTGTCCTTCCAAAATGCAACACCTCACGCTTGTCTGCATTAAATTTCATCTGTCATTTTCTGGCCCATTTTTCCAGTTGGTCCAGTTCTCGGCAAGCTTTGAAAGCCTTCCTCGCTGTCCACAATGCCTCCAATCTTGGTGTCATCAGCAAAATTGCTGATCCAATTGACCACATCTATATCATTGATATAGACAACAAACAACAATAGTCCCAGCACAGATCCCTGAGGCACACCACTAGTCACAGGCCTCCAGTCTGAGAAGCAATCATCCACATCACTCTCTGTCTTCTCCCTCACAGCCAATTTCGAATCCAGTTTCTAACCTCTCTATGGATACCTAGTGTCTGAACCTTTTGAACTAACCTTGTCAAAGGCTTGTTGTATCCTTGTCCCATGTATACAACATCCACAGCCTTTCCTTCATCTACTTTCTTGGTAACCTCCTCAAAAAACTCTACAAGTTTCATTAAACACGATCTACCACGCACAAAGCCATAATGACCATCCTTAATCAGCCCTTGGCTGTCCAAATACTTGTAAATCTGATCTCTCAGAACACCTTCCAATAATTTACCTACCACTGATGTCAGGCTCACTGGCCTGTTGTTACCTGGTTTACTATTGGAGCCTTTTTTAAACAACGGAATAACATGAGCTACCCTCCAATCCTCCGGCACTGCTCCCGTGTCTGAGGACATTTTAAATATTTCTGTCAGGGCCCCTGGAATTTCTACACTAGTCTCTCTCAAGGTCCGAGGAAATATCAAGTCAGGCCCGGGGGATTTATCTACCTTTATTCGCTTTAAGGCAGCAAGCACCTCCTCCTCTTTAATCTACAAATGTTCCATGACGCTACTGCTTGTTTCCCTTCCTTCCATATACACTATGCCAGTTTCCTGAGTAAATACTGATGCAGTTAATACAGATAATACAGAATCTGAGGCCACAAACCAGGCACGCCCGGGATCCGCTTCAGTTTGCGTATAAGGAGAAGGTGGGAGTGGAGGATGCTATCACGTATTTGCTGCACAAATCACTCTCTCACCTAGATGGGGTCAGTTGTGCTGTGAGGATTACATTCCTTGACTTCTCTAGTGCCTTTAACACCATCCAGCCCAAGATCTTAAAGCACAAACTAACGGAGATGGGAGTAGACTCTCACATGGTGGATTGGATAGTGGACTACTTGACAGATAGACCTCAGTATGTGCGGTTGGGAGACTGTAGGTCTGACACAGTGATCAGCAGCACAGGAGCGCCACAGGGAACCGTACTCTCTCCGGTCCTGTTCACCCTGTACACATCTGACTTCCAATATAACTCGGAGTCCTGCCATGTGCAGAAGTTCGCTGATGACACGGCCATAGTGGGGTGTGTCAGGAATGGACAGGAGGAGGAGTATAGGAAACTGATACAGGACTTTGTGATATGGTGCAACTCAAACTACCTGCGTCTCAATGTCACCAAGACCAAGGAGATGGTGGTGGACTTTAGGAGATCTAGGCCTCATATGGAGCCAGTGATCATTAATGGAGAATGTGTGGAGCAGGTTAAGACCTACAAGTATCTGGGAGTACAGTTGGACGAGAAGCTAGACTGGACTGCCAACACAGATGCCTTGTGCAGGAAGGCACAGAGTCGACTGTACTTCCTTAGAAGGTTGGCGTCATTCAATGTCTGCAGTGAGATGCTGATGATGTTCTATAGGTCAGTTGTTGAGAGCGCCCTCTTCTTTGTGGTGGCGTGTTGGGGAGGAAGCATTAAGAAGAAGGACGCCTCACGTCTTAATAAGCTGATAAGGAAGGCGGGCTCTGTCGTGGGCAAAGTACTGGAGAGTTTAGCATCGGTAGCTGAGCGAAGGGCGCTGAGTAGGCTACGGTCAATTATGGAAAACCCTGAACATCCTCTACATAGCACCATCCAGAGACAGAGAAGCAGTTTCAGCGACAGGTTACTGTCGATGCAATGCTCCTCAGACAGGATGAAGAGGTCAATACTCCCCAATGCCATTAGGCTTTACAATTCAACTGCCAGGACTTAAGAACTTTTTTAAAGCTATTATTAATGCTTTTTGAGTTAGTGATTTAGATGCATATCATATTATTACTGAGTTAAGTATTGTATGTAATGAGTTTTTGCTACAACAAGTGTATGGGACATTGGAAAAAATGTTGAATTTCCCCATGGGGATGAATAAAGTATCTATCTATCTATCTATCTATCTATCTAAAAAAAACTGTTTAAGATCTCCCCCATCTCGTGAGGCTCCACACGTAGACGACCACTCTGATCTTCTAGGGGACCAATTTTGTCCCTTACTATCCATTTACTCTCAATATATTTGTAGAAATCCTTTGAGTTTTCCCTTCACATTAGCTGCCAAAGCATCCTCATGTCTTTTTTCCTTCCTGATTTCCTTCTTTAGTATTTTCTTACATTTTCTATACTCTTCAAGTACCTCATTTGTTCTTTGTTGCCTATACCTGCTATACACTTCTCCCTTTTTCTTAACCAGATCGCCAATATCCCTTGAAAACCAAGGCTCCCTATGCCTGTTAACTTTGCCTTTAATCCTGGCAGGAACGTGCAAACTCTGCACTCTCAGATTTCACCTTTGAACTTACTGAAAATCCTCGCCAGAAAAAAAAACTTTTCCCAATCCACTCTTCCTGGATCCTTTTTCATTTCCACAAAATTGGCCCTTCTCCAATTTTACCGGAACATTAAGCTGCCAGTTCTGCCCCTCCTGCCACCAAGACTCACTAGTAGCAGTAATGTCGTAATCCCACGTGTCAACCGACGCCCTAAACTCATCTGCCCTACCTACAATACTCCTTGCATTGAAATAGATGTGCCTGAGATTATTTATATCATGCATAAAGCTTTTTTTCATTTCCGTCTATACATGCAGTCCTCGCATATTCCTTATCCTCCTCCACCTCACTATCTGCTCTAACACTCTGGTTCCCCTCCCTCTGCAAATCTAGATTGAATCCCCCGGAGCAGCACTGGCAAATCTACCCGCAAAGATGTTAGTCCCCGTCCAGTTCAGGGACAAACTGTCCCGTCGGAACAGGCCCCACCTTCCCGGGAACAAAGCCCAATTGTCCAGAAACATGAAGCCCTCCCTCCTGCACCATCTCCTTAGCCACGTATTTAGCTGCACTCTCCGCACATTTATATTTACAGGGACTTTACTCCTGACGCCGGTCCCGGGACCCGACCCGTTTACAGACCCGGAGCGGAACCGGAGCAGATTCTCAGCCACTGGTTTGCATCCCCAGTCCGGAAGAAAGGATAAAGTTTCCCCGTGAATTTATTCCCAGTGAAGGTGTGGAGATGGGACGTGGTCTCCGCGTTGTAAAATGAAACTGTCCCGGACTCGTAAATGAGATAAACTCGCACCCTCCCGGGGATGGGACCGGCAGTGAGACGGGACTCGGGGGAGGGGAGACCACGGTCCACGTCATAATCCCGATGTAACACGTCACCATTCCGCCTGATGATCCAGAATCCGGTCTCCGGAGTCAGACAGACCCGTCCCTTCCTCTCCACTGACTCTGCGGCGACTCCCAGCCACCAGAACCGATGCCCCGTCGCATCCACCTCCCAGTAATGTCTCCCCCATGTGAATCCCTCCGATCCCAGCACACAAGGCCGGTCTGTGAATCTCTTCCGGGTGTCAGGGAGATTCCTCCAGGTCTCGGTCCGTCTCACACTCTTCCGATCATCAGACACCTCGAGATACGGATTCGCCGTTTCCACATCCAGGGTGACAGAGACTGGGGGGAGAAGCAGAGAATTAGAGAGTCCCCGGGGATCGGGGGGAGTCTCGGGCAGCGCGGCCCCGGGGATCGGGGGGAGACTCAGGCAGCGCGGCCCCGGGGATCGGGGGGAGACTCGGGCAGCGCGGCCCCGGGGATCGGGGGGAGACTCGGGCAGCGCGGCACAGGGGATGGGGGAAAGGCCGCTGGATCTCAGGCGCGGTCGTGTGGCCGACACGAACCGTTGACTCGACAAAAGCGGATGCACAACTAATGTCTCCACAAGGGTTTTCCCTGGACCGAGAGCAGAGAGACCCCTGGCCCTTGACTCCTCAGACAGGGGAAACATCCTCCCTCACTCCTGCCTGTTGACCCCTGAAAGAATTTTGTGTTTCCATGAGATCTCCTCTCATTTTTCGAAACTGGGAACAGAGAACATAGAACAGTACAGCACAGAAACAGGCCCGTCAGACAATGTTCACATTCATTTGCGAGTGTGAAGTGGGGCAGTGTGATGGTTTGAGACAGTAAAGGAGGTGATAATGGGAACCAGTAGGGGAGAGATGAATGGCAGATTGAACCGGGAGGGGGAGGGGTGCAAAGCCTGTGGGTGAACTATGTGTGTAGACGTAATGTGAAGCTGGAGGGGGCAAAGATGGGAGATGAGGATGGCTTTGTCCCCTTACCCACGACCCCATTCCCCGGAGCCCCTCATTAGGACAGGGGATGAATTTGCAGGAACCCTTAAGCAACACATTTCTTGATGAAGTGTTTCAATCTGAACCGTCGAGTGTTCACTCTTTTCCATAGAAACTTCCCGGCTTGCTGTTCCCCCAACAATTTGTGTGTGTTACTCTGCTTTAAATATACTCAATTATTTGGCCTCCACAGCTGCCTGTGGCAGATTCACTATCCTGTGGATAAAAGAATTCCTCCTCATCTCTGTCCTAAATGGACATCCCTATAGTCGGAGGCTGTGCTTACTGTTCTCGACCCACCCACATCCTTCCAACATCAACTCTCTGCAGACAGGTGTCAGAGAGATCTGGCGAGACCCTTCATCAGGACCTGTGTAGCTTGGATTACCAACATCTGCAGATTTTCTCCTGTTTGATTTTTAAAGCAGAAGTTAATAAGTAAACTTCTTGATTAGTCAGATTCTCAAAAGTTATGGGGAGAATGCGGGAGATAATAAATCAGCTATTCTGCTAAACTCCAGTGAGTACAGACCCAGAATCAACAAAGACTCCTCATGTGTTAAATCTTTCATTCCCGGAATAATTCTTGTGAACCTCCTGGACCCCCTCCAATGCCAGTACATGTTTTCCAATAGGAGGGACCCAAAACTGCTCACAATACTCCAAGTGTGGTCTGACCAATGCCTTATAAAACCTCAGAATTACATCCTTGCTCTTCTACTCTAATCCTCTCGAAATGAAAGCAAACATTGAGTTTGCCAATCTTACCACTGACACAAACTGCAAGTTAACCTTCAGGGAATCCTGCCCAAGGACACCCATGTCCCTTTGCACCTCTGATTTTTGAATTTCGCCCTGTTTACAGAATTGTCTCTGCTTTTATTCCTTCGACCAAAGTCATATCTGCCTAAGTGTGTACCTGCCAAACTCTACCTGTGCTACAAGATCCTTATTCCGTATACTGCTGCATTCAAATAAGACCATAAGACAAAGTAGCAGAAGCCGGCCATTCGGCCCTTCGAATCTGCTCCGTCATTTTATCATGAGCTGATCCATTCTCCCATTTAGTCCCACTCACCCACCATCTCACCATGACCTTTGATGCCCTGGCTACTCACATACCTATCAATCTCTGCCTTAAATACACCCAATGGCTTGGCTTCCACTGCAGCAAGAAATTCACAGATTCACCAACCTCTGGCTAAAAAAATTACTTCGCATCTCCCTTCTGAATGGGCGCCCTTCAATCCTTAAGTCATGCTCTCTCGTACTAGACTCCCCCACCATGGGAAACAACTTTGCCACATCCACTCTGTCCATGCCTTTTAACATTCGACATGTTTCTGTGAGGTTCCCCCTCATTCATCTAAACTCCACGGAGTACAGTCCAAGAGCGGTCAAATGTTCCTCCTATGTTAACCCTCTAATTTCCGGAATCATTCAGGTGAATCTTCTCTGAACCCTCTCCAATGTCAGAACATCCTTTCTTAAATAAGGAGCCCAAAACTGCACACAGTATTCCAAGTGAGGTTTACCAGTGCCTTATAGAGCCTCAACATCACATCCCTGCTCCTATACTCTATTCCTTCAGAAATGAATGCCAACATTGCATTTGCCTTCTTCACCACCGACTCAACCTGGAGGTTAACCTTAAGGGTATCCTGCACGAGCACTCCCAAGTACAATTGCAACTCAGAATTTTGAATTCTCTCTCCATTTAAATAATAGTCAGCCCGTTTATTTCTTCTACCAACGTGCATGACCATACATTTTTCAACATTGTATTTCATTTGCCACTTCTTTGACCATTCTGCTAATCTATCCATGTCTCTCTGCAGACTCTCTGTATCCTCAGCACTACCATGCCCTCCACTTATCTTTGTATCATAAGCAAACTTAGCCACAAAGCCATCTATTCCATAATCCAAATCGTTGATATACAACGTAAAAAGAAGTGGCCCCAACACGGATCCCTGTGAAACACCACTGGTAACTGGCAGACAACCAGAATGTGATCCTTTATTCCCACTCTCTGGTTCCTGCCAATCAGCCAACGCTCTATCCACATATGTAAATTTCCCGTAATTCCATGGGCTGTTATCTTGTTTAGCAGCCTCATGTCCGGCACCTTGTCAAAGGCCTTCTGAAAATCCAAATACACAACATCCACTACATCTCCCTTGTCTAGCCTACTTGTGATCTCCTCAAAAAATTTCAATGGGTTTGTCAGGCAGGATTTTCCTTTCAGGAAACCATGCTGAGTTTGGCCTATCTTGTCATATGCCTCCAGGTACTCCGTAACCTCATCCATGACAATTGACTCCAGAAACTTCCCAACCATTTCTCAAGCTAACAGGTCTATAATTCACTTTTTGCTTCCTTGCCCCTTTCTTAAATACCAGAGAGGCATTTGCAATCTTCCACTCCTCCCGAACCATTCAAGAATCTATTGACTTTTGAACGATCATTGCTAATGCCTCCGCGATCTCCACAGCTACTTCCTTCAAAACACAAGGGTGCATTCCATCTGGTCCTGGAGATTTATCTACCCTTAGACTATTCAGCTTCCTGAGTACTTTCTCTGTCGTAATTGTGACTGCGCACACTTCTCTTCCCTGACACCCTTGTGTTTCTGGTATACTGCTGATAACTTCCTCAGTGAGGACTGATGCAAATACTCATTCAGTTCCTCAGCCATCTCCTTATCTCCCATTACAATTTCTCTAGCATCATTTTCTATCTGTCCTATATCCACTCTCACCCGTTTTTTATTCTTTATATACTTGAAAAAGCTTTTAGTATCTTCTTTGATATTATTTGCTAGCTTCCTTTTATGGTTCAAATTTTCCCTCTTAATGGCCTTCTTAGGTTCCTTTTGTAAGCTTTTAAAAACTTCCCAATCCTCTGTCTTCCCACTAATTTTTGTTTCCTTGAACGCCCTCTCCTTTGCTTTTACTTTGGCTTTCACTTCTCTTGTCAGCAACAGTCGCATCGTTTTTCCATTCGAAAATTTATTCTTTTTTCGAATATATCTGTCTCGCACCTTCCTCACTTCTCGCATAAACTCCAGCCACTGCTGCTCTGCCATTCTTCCGCTAGTGTCCCTTTCCAGTCAAATTTGGCCAGTTCCTCTCTCGTGCCACTGTAATTTCCTTTACTCCACTGAAATACTGACACATCGGATTTTGGCTTCTCTTTCTCAAATTTCACAGTGAATTCAATCATGTTACGATCAATGCCTCCTAACGGTTCCTTCATCTCAATCTCTCTAATCACCTCTGGTTCATTACACAATATTCAATCCAGTACCTCTGATCCCCTAGTGGGCTCAACAACAAGCTGTTCTGAAAAGCCATCTCGTAGACATTCTACAAATTCTGTCTCTTGAGATCCAGTGTCGCCCTGATTTTCCCAATCCACTTGCATGTTAAAATCCCCCACAATTATCATAACACTGCCCTTCTGGCAAGCCTTTTCTATTTCCTGTTGTAATTTGTAGTCCACCTCACAGCAGCTGTTAGGAGGCCTGTATATAACTGCCATCAGGGTCCTTTTACCCCTGCGATTTCTTAGCTCAACCCATAAAGATTCTACACCTTCCAATCCGATGTCACCTCTTTCTAATTATTTAATATCATTTCTTACCAATAAAGCCACACCACCCCCTCTGCCTACCTGCCTATCCTTTCGATACACCGTGTATCCTTGGACGTTCATCTCTCAGAGACATGCATCCTTTAGCCACGTCTCAGTGATGGCCACAAAATTATACCTGCCAATCTGTAGCTGTACGACAAGATCATCCACCTTATTCCTTATGCTGTGTGTATTTAAGTATAACACCTTCAGTCCAGTATTTGGTACTTTTTGTTTTGATTGCACTGCAACTCATCCCAGTGGCTGCAAATTTGCCCAATCACCTGTCTGTCATTCCTGACATCTTTACTGCTCACTATCATAGATTTATTTCTGTTTTCCCCCTCCTCCGCTCTATCATTTCAGTTTCCCATCCCCCTGCCAAATTAGTTTAAACCCTCCCTAACAGCTCTATTAAATATTCCCGCTATGATATTGATCCCCTTCGTGTTCAGGTGTAACCCGTACTCTGGCACCTGGAAGGCAACACACCATGCGGGTGTCTCTACCAGGCTCACAGAATCTCCTGTCTGTTCCCCTGACTATGGAATCCCCTATGACTACCGCATTCCTCTTCTCCCTCCTTCCCTCCTGCACAACAGCGCCAGGCTCAGTGCCAGAGACCCGGTCACCGTGGCCGTCCCCTTTCAGGTCACCTCCCTCAACAGCATCCGAAACGATATACTTGTTGTTGAGGGGGGCAGCCACAGGGGTGCTTTCCACAATCCGGGCATTTCCCTTCCCTCTCCTGACAGTCACCCAGTTTTCTGACCCCTGTAGCCTAGGGATGACTACCTCCCTGTAGCTCCTGTCTATCACCTCTTCATTTTCTCTAATAAGCAGTAGGTCATCAAGCTGCAGCTCCAGATCCCTAACACGGTCTCCGAGGAGCTGAATCTCGGTTCACCTGGTGCAGATGTGGCTATCAGGGAGGCTGGAGGTCTCCCAGGATTCCCACATCTGACACCCTGAACAAAGCACTAACCCTGCAGACATGCTACCTAATTCTACAGGAATGAAACAAAGAAAGATAGGTCTACTCACCCACTTACTTCACCAAAGACACAAACTTTTTAAACCATTAGCTAATGTGCCCTGCTGTTCCCCCGTCCGTCCGGGCCGATTTGCCAAGGGGAAATAAAGAGCCGGTTCCTCGCTCTCACCTCTTCCCGTTACCGCCTAAGCCCGTTGAGCCAAAGCCCTACACTCTGCTGTCATCCACTCCGCTGCCCGCTGTATAGGGTGGTCATCTTTTTAAACTCTCTGCCCTGTCCTGTGCAGTCTCGCTGTTCTTGTACATGAAGTTTTTTAAAAAACAACTGCCTTCCTTCAGAATTTAGCTCCCACACCGCCCTTCTTGTCCCAATCTAAAAAACACCTTCAGTCGTGTATTCATCAGCCTATTTCACACTGTCCTCATGAAATTCAGCAAGGCCTTTGATGTCGATGATAGACCACACTTGGAGCATTGTCTGCATTTCCGGTTCCCGAATATGGGGAGGATGTCATTACACTGGACAGGAGGCTTCAGGAGGATGTTACCAGGACTGGGGGCTTGGGTTAAAAACAGAGAGTGTATAAGCTTGGGCTATTCAGCTGTAGTGTAGGATGTTCAGGTATGACCCCTTATCGAGGTAAATAATTCATAAGGAGCTTAAATAAAGTTTCTTTTTCCAAGAAATGGGAGTACAGAGCCAGAGGCCTCAGATTGAAAGTGAGACGGGAAATTTTTCTGAGTGGTCTATCAGGTAACATTCTTATAGAGACGGAGGTTGTTAAATGGAATTTGCCCTCAGACGCTGTAGAAACAGGTAAAAATAAAATATTTTAAAATAAATTTGGGCAGGTACACAGATGGGAAATGGTTAGAGGAATGGGGGGGGGGGGCAAACACACATACAAATTGGCCATGCTCAAGAAGACATCTTAGTCTTGCAGATTGATGAAGTGGGCCGTGAGTTCAACATCCGTCAAACCCTCCCAGATCATCCTCCTGAGGAATCTCACCCCGGAGTCTGTCTGTGAAGTGTTGATGTGACGTCACGTCAGAGGGCAGCTCAGTGCCACAGAACAGACAGACTGGGTGAGGACGGCAGATTTCAATCCTAAATGGGAATTTGTGCCTGTTTCTCTGGCCATGTGTCACACTCTGATAGTATATCTGTGTGTGTGTGTGTGTGTGTGTGTGTGTGTGTGTGTGTGTGTGTGTGTGTGTGTGTGTGTGTGTGTGTGTGTGTGTGTGTGTGTGTGTGTGTGTGTGTGTGTGTGTGTGTGTGTGTGTGTGTGTGTTGATTGTGATAAGTATCCGTGTGGTGTGTATATACATTGAAGGAGAGTGTGCACATTGAAGAATTTGTATGTTACAGTGTGTCATCACATGTCTGGTGTGTGTTGACAATGTGTCACACGTGATTGAGTTGTTTAAATGAATGAATGACTATCTCTGAAGAGATTGGTTTCCAGGTTACTGAGGGAAATAACAACGTACATTGCTGAGGCTCTGACTACAATCTGCCAGTCCTTCCTGTGTATGTATGTGAGGGAGCTTTGCCAGGCCGGTTATGCTGTGTGTGCTTCTCCCGAGATGAAATCTTGACCCATGTCAATGCTTGTTGGTGTGTCCGAGCTCATTCTCACAATGCTTCAATGTCGTGGTCTGATCACCATAAGACACAGGAGCAGAATTAGGCCATTTGCCCATCGACTCTGCTCCGCCATTCAATCATGGCTGATCCAGACTCGATGGACTGAATGGCCTACTTCTGCTCCTATGTCTTATGGTCTACTCCATCAGCTAAATCTTGATATACAGCATAAAATGAAGGTGCCCTAACACTGACCCCTGTAGAACACGAGTCACTGGCACACAACCAGAATAGGATCTCTTTACTCTCATTCGCTGTTTCCTACCAATCAGCCAATGTTCTAACCATGCCTGTAACTTTTCTGTAATACCATGGCCTCTTAACCTGGTTACCACCTTCATGTGTGGCACCTTGTCAAAGGCCTTCCGAGATTCCAAATATACAACTTCCACTACATCCCCTTTATCTATCCTACTTGTAATCTCCTCGAAGAATCCCAACAGGTTTGTCAGGCAGGATATTCCCTTAACAAAGCCATGCTGACTTGTCCTATCTTGTCCAGTGTCACGAATTATTCCATAACCTCAAACTTAACAACTGACTACAATTTCTTCCCAACCACAGAGGTGAGGCTAACTGGTCTATAATTTCCTTTCTGCTGCCTTCCTCCTTACTTAAAGAGTTAAGTGACATTTGCCATTTTCCAGTCCTCTGGCACCATGCCAGGTCCAATGATTTTTGAAAGATCATTTGAAATGCCTCCACAATGTCTACCACAACCTCTTTCAGAACACTAGGGTGCAGTTCATCTGGTCCGAGTGACTTATGTACCTTTAGGTCTTTCAGCTTTTTGAGCACCTTCTCCCTTGTAACAGTAACTGCACTCACTTCTCTTCCCTCGGACCCTTCAACACCGGGCACAGTGCTAGTGTCTTCCACGGTGAAGACTGGTGCAAAATATTCGGTTTATCTGCCATCTCTTTATCCTGCGTTATTATATATCCGGCCTCATTTTCTAGCGGTTCTATATCCACTCTCATCTCTGTTTAATTTTTTTACAATACTTGAAAAACAATTTGATATTGTTTGCTAACTTGTTTTACAAAGACAGGTGTGTAAAAAGGGCCTGAAGGATCATTCGAGACCCTTGCACATTTAGATGGAGATGTAACGTAAAAATTTTTAATCCTCATGCATATGAAGGATGTAAGTGATAAAGTCAATTCAATTCAAATCAATTTCTTGTTTATTTTTTCCCATCCAATCATCCTTTTAGTTCCTCTACGTAGATATTTAAAAGCTTCCCAATCCTCTCTCTTCCTACAAATTTTTGTTTAGTTGTATGCCCTCTCTTTTGCCTTTACATTAACTTGTCAGCCATGCTTGTACTATTTCGCCATTTGAGTATTTATTTATTTTTCGAGTACATCTATCCTCATTTTCCCAGAAACTGACACCATTTCTACTCTGCTCTCATCCCTGCCAGCACCTCCTTCCAATTTGCTTTGGCCAACTCCTCTCTCAGACCACTGTAATTTCTTTCACTTCTCTGAAATACCACAATGTCAGACAAAACTGTCTCCTGATCAGATTTCAAGTTGAAGTCAGTCATGTTGTGATCACTGCCTCCTAAGGTTTCTTTTAACTACTCACCTCTGGTTCAATACAAAACACCCAATCCAGTAGAGCTGTTCCCCGAGTAGGCTCAATGACAAACTGCTCTAGAAAGCCATCACACTGCATTCAACAAACTCATTCTATTGAGATCCTTTACCAACCTGATTTTACCAATTGACCTGCATGTTGAAATCTCCCATGATTATCATAACATTGTCCTTTTCATCAGCCTTTTCTATTTCCAGCTGTAATCTGTGGGCCTCCCTCACTGTTGGGAGGCCTGTATACGACTGGTGTCAGTGTCATTTTCACTTTTGCAGTTCCTGACCTCAACCCACAAGATTCAACATCTTCCAATCCTATGTCCCATTCTTGCTACTGATTTACCAACAGAGCCATATCACCCCATCGGCCTTCCTTCCTTCCTCTGATACATTGTGTAACCTTGAACATTCAGCTCCCAACTACAACCATCCTTCAGCCATATTTCCGTGATGGCCACAACATCATACCTGACAATCGGTAATAGTGCAACAAGATCATCCACCTTATTTCTCATACTCCATGCATTTGTGTATGATGCAACACTTTGTGTACTGTATCTGCTACTTTTTTAATTCTGTATCCCTAATGCACTGATACTCACCTTGCTGGCTGCAATTTTGTCCTCGCATCTGTCCGCCTATCTGACAGACTGACTTGGCATTTTTACCATCTGTTCTATCCCTTCACTCCACTTCCAACCACACCCCCCCCCCCCCCCCGCCCCACCAAATTTGTTTAAAACCTCCCCGACAGCTCTATCAAACCTCTCTGTGAGAATATTGTTCTTCCTCGGGTCGAGGTGCGACCCATCCCTTTTGAGCAGGTCATTCCTCCACCAGAACAAATCCCAATGATCAAAGAACCTGAATCCCTGTCCCCAGCACCATCTTCTCAGCCATGTTTATCTGTCAAATTATCCTGTTTCTACCCTCACCAGCACGTGGTACAGGCAGCAATCCAGAAATTACAACCCTGGGGGGTGCTGCTTCTGAGCTTTCTACCAAGCTCTCCAAATTCTATTTTCAGGGCCTATTTGCTTTTACTTCCAATGTCATTGTCACGAATTTACCAAGATATCTGGCTCTTTTCCTTCCCTCTCTAAAATCTCTGGGGACACGATTCGAGGCATCCCTGAACCTGGCACCCAGAAGGCAACATAACATTCGGGTGTCCTGTTCACATCAATAGATTCTCCCGCCTGTTCCCCTGATGATTCAGTCCCTGATCACGACCACTCCCCTCTTCTGCCTCTAACAATAGTGAGAGATGCTGATCCGGAAGGGGGAAGACCTGTGTCAGTCAGAGTCCACACTCACAGGGCACACAAAGGACTTGTGTATTTTCCTGACAATCCCTGTCACCACACTGACACATGCTTTTATTCCCTACAATATTATCATCAGTATTAAATTCCCAGCTCCTCTGGTAGATCCAAACTCATGTCCTGGTGTGTTAGTGCATTTGCCTGGGATCAGGACACAGTGGTTTATCTGACAGTCCCGTGTATTGGTTGTATTGTGACCCTGTGCTGGTGTGTTCAGGGGTCTGACATCTCCAGTTGACCATGTGACAGTGATGCCTCCCAGTCGGTGGGGCTGATGTGGAATAAACTTCAGTTCCCCTTCAGCCCAGTATTACAGCCAATCTTTGCCTCAAATTGAAACTAAATTGAGCTGCATAAACAAGGAAAAATGAATCTTTGTACGTTTTACCTCGATTAATAGCATCAAGCGTTTCTCTCAGCACTGTGTTCAACAAATAGAGGTGATCGAATTTTTCAACCGGTAGGGTCTCATCTGTCACTGACAATTCCTGGATATTGTCATTAATCCTGTAAGTATTAAACTGCTGGTTATAAATTGCTATTCTGAACTATTTTACAAATCCATTCAGGATTTCAGTAAAGAGCCTGTCCTACCTCCTGTTCTGACGAGTTTCCTCCTGAAATAAATAAAACACAAATCTGATTAGACTTGCACTTACTGTCCACATCCTGAATTTCATCCAAATCATTACAAGGTGTTGAAAATTCCCACTCCCGCAATCACTCACACACACGGACAATACAGAACCATGGGGTAAATGACAGGGAAAGTTTTTGAATGTCAGACCATTACTGAGAGGATGAAACTTACAGGGAAGACAGGACAGGCTGTGCATTTTCATCTGGATATGAAGCCAGTGTGATAGGATGGAGGAATTTAAGATCAGTGATGTATGTGTTTGTGTGCGGGTGGAGGAAGTACCTCTATTTATGGGGAGATGTAATTCCAGATGGATTTTAACAAATTCAACTAGAAATTTAGTGAAGATGATGTGGAACTCGCTGCCACAGGAGTAGTTGAAATGGAACAGCAGAGATTGAATGTAATGGAGAGGCTGGATAAACACGTGAGGGACCAGGGAGTTCAGGGCACTGTTGCTGGCTGTGGTGAGGAGGTGGCAGGAGGATTGTGAAACAGGGAAATTGAGAGGAGAAAATGGGCCGATTGGCCTGGTTATGTTTTTAACGAATGAACGTTCATTTGAATGTTATCTGTAAAAGTAAAGAGACAATAATAGTTTCCCTAATCTGATGGAAGCCGGATACAGAAGATAAGTCTGATGTGTGGGTCAAATTCTTTGTTCTCACTGATTGACAGAGAGACCCTCACACCCACCGCACCAGACACACTCACAGCCTGTGACTGGAACTGGGAGTTAATGAGAGTTTCAGAGGATACTAAACGTAGAATTCAGGACACAGTCAGCAGCTCTGTGTTATGGTCAGAGTAAATAATTTCAGAGAAAAGTTGTGGAAGTCCAGTTTTGGGACAATAGATAATAGGTGCAGGAGTAGACCATTCGGCCCTTCTAGCCAGCAGCGCCTTTCACAGTGATCATGACTGATCATACAAAATCAGTACCCCGTACATGCCCTCTCCCCATATCCCTTGACCCCGCGATCTATAAGAGCTCTATCTAACTCTCTCTTGAAAGCATCCAGAGACTTGGCCTCCACTGCCTTCTGGGGCAGAGCATTCCACATATCCACCACTCTCTGGATGAAAAAGTTTTTCCGCATCACTGTTCTAAATGGCCTACCCCTTATTCTTAATCTGTGGCCTCTAGTTCTGGACTCACCCATCAGCGGGAACATGCTTCCTGCCGCCAGCGTGTCCAATCCCTTAATAATCTTATTATTATGAGACAATAACAACCATGAATAGTTACATCAATTGTCTGATGAGAAACAGTTTACTGTCATTTGTAAATGCTGTGTGTAGGAGCAACATATCTGTTTTCTGTCTGCATTGTATTCTGTGTTACGTGTTTATTATGGTAACTCGTCACGTGAGTGGGGACGTGGTAAAAACGAAGGGAAAAAGTTACGTATCTGTACTTTGTTCTGGGCAGTTTTGATCTGGGGACGGGCGGATATCATTCTGTTCTTGACAGCTGTGTTGCAGCTTACTTTACAATGAATTACCCTGAAGTTTCATCGCTCCAAGATTGTATTTTGCTAATGAAGGACTGAAAGCGTATCTTGGACATTTTGAAATGTCATTATTGGAGTGATGGGAGGGCGCATCATGCAGGTATAACAACTTGTGTGAGGTCACCAGCAGCGGCAATTGATTTGTTAGAATTGGCCTCTATGCTGTGTTTATTTCAAATATACCACTGTTCATTTAGTGCCCTTTGACAGAAACAAATTGAAATATAATCCCTCACCTTGAGAAATATCACACTGTCTTTTTGATCTATCTGTTCTTTTAACTTAGTGATTTCCTCCTGAATAATCCTTATATTCTCTTGAAAAGCGAGAAGATTTTTCTCCAGTGGGTTGAGAATCCTCTTCTCTTCTTCCCTGAGATCCCTGAGTAAGCTCTGCTCTTTCTCAGTGATAATCTGGCGCAGTTCAGCAAACTGGGATGTGATGTGGGACTGAAGGCTGTGTGACTGTTCCTGTCGAATGAAAGGTGAAGATTAATATACTGCATTGCTGTGCTCTGTTTCATTTTGTCGTTAAGTTCGGTCTGTTAGAGTCCATGCTACTTCTGAGAGCATTCCCGCCAACACCATTCCCTCACGTTTTCCTGAAACCTATTCTCACTTATTGACCCATAAACTCCCATCTGATTCACGCACACCCTCCCCACCTTTTCACGGTTAACGGTAATTAGCCATTCATCCGGCATGTCCTTGATATGTGTCGGAATCTCTCGTGGTCACAGGGGGAGCATGCAAACTCCACACAGACAGCAGCAGAGGTCAGGATCGAACCTAGGTCACTGGAGCTGCGATACTCGGCTATTCTGCATTAAATGGAGCAAAATTCGACAGTAATATCTGAAATTCCGCTCAGGAAGCCTCACCTGAACTCCGGAAATCTTCTCTTTCAGTTGTTGCTCCTTTTCCTGGAAGTCTGATTTCTTTTTTGTGAGAGAGTCTAAGGAAGATTTTAGCTGATCCTGGAAGTCAGAGAGTGAAGGAAATAGAAACAAAGATGCATCAAAAGAAACAGGTGATCAAACCCGATTATCACACAAAATGCCGGAGGAACTCAGTGAGTCAGGCAGCATCTATTCAGGGGAAATAAATAGTCGGTGTTTCGGGATGAGACCCTTCATTAGGACTGGGAAGGAATGGGACAGAAGCCAGAATAAAAAGGTTGGGGACGAGAACCAGCTGACAGGTGACGGGTGAGACAACGTGAGGGGGAACGTCGGGGAGGGTGATGACGTGAGGAGCTGAGAGGGGACAGGTGGAAGAGGTAATGAGCTGGAGAAGAAGGAATCTAATTCGAGAGGACAGTCGACCATGGAAGAAACGGGAGGAACTGGGCTGTTTGCGGCCCTGAATGGTGACAAGGGAGGAGATTAGGAGTCAGGTGTAGCACTTGTCCCGCTTGCAGGTGTCGGTGCCAGGAGGGAGATCAGTGGGGAGGAGCGAGTGGATCAGGGCGATACAGTACGGGGAGCGCGATCCGTATAGAGAGCGGAGACTTGCGGGGTGAGGAGGTGGGCTGTGGGACGGAGAGATGCTAGAATCCCGTTGGAGAAGGTGGAAGTTGCAGATAATCATGTGTTAGTTATAGAGGCTCGTGTGATGATATGTTGGACAAAAGAAATGTGTTAAGTATTTAATTAACGTTAGTTTTATCTTGTAGAGATTAACAGCTTCTTTAATCGGCTTGAAGCGGTGCTCTCTGTGTTCCTCCGCCACTGCACAGATCACACAGATCAGTGTCTTGTCCGTTTCACAAAACAGCTTCAGTTCTTCCTCATGTTCCTCGCAGTGACGTTTACTTTCCTTCCCCTTCGGATTCAGATTTATATTTTGAGCTTCTTCAGCCAGATTTGCTAAGGCCCGATTCACCCTGAGGGTGCGGTCAGCAAATACCTCTCTGCATTCCGGGCAGGAGTTTCTCTCCTCCCTTTCCCAACACCGTGTGATACAAGAGCGACAGAAGTTGTGTCCGCACTCCAGTATAACCGGATCGGTGAAGAAATCCAGGCAGACGGGACAAATTACCTCATCGCTCAAACTCTCGGCCGGTCCTTTCGAAGCCATGTTAAATCCCAGCACTTCCTGATTCAGAATGCTTTCACTTTCCGGGAGCTGCTGATCCCCTGCAGTACCGCGATTGTCCACTACGCGCGCTGCAGACTCGGGGAATCAAACAACACACACACAATGCTGGTGGAACACAGCAGGCCAGGCAGGGAGAAGCACTGTCGATGTTTCGGGCCGAGCTCCTTCATCAGGACAGCTGGTGTGGTATACTGCGTCCGGTGCTCCCGTTGTGGCCTTTTATATATTGGTGAGACCCGACGCAGACTGGGAGACCGTTTCGCTGAACACCTACGCTCTGTCCGCCAGAGAAAGCAGGATCTCCCAGTGGCCACACATTTTAATTCCACGTCCCATTCCCATTCTGATATGTCTATCCATGGACTCCTCTACCGTCAAGATGAAGCTGTCAGGTTGGAGGAACAACACCTGGGTAGCCTCCAACCTGATGGCATGAACATTGACTTCTCTCACTTCCGTTAATGCCCCTCCTCCCCTTCTTACCCCATCCCTGACATATTTAGTTGTTTGTTTTTTTATCTCTCTCTCTCTCCCCATCACTGCCTGTTCTCCATCTCCCTCTGGTGATCCCCTCCCCCTTTCTTTCTCCCTGGGCCACCTGTCCCATGATCCTTTCCCTTCTCCAGCTCTGTATCCCTTTTGCCAATCACCTTTCCAGCTCCGGTCTTCTCCTATCATTTCACATTTTCCCCTCCCCCTCCTACTTTCAAACCTCTTACTATCTCTCCTTTCAGTTAGTCCTGACGAAGGGTCTCGGCCCGAAACATCGACAGCGCTTCTCCCTATAGATGCTGCCTGGCCTGCTGTGTTCCACCAGCATTTTGTGTGTGTTGTTTGAATTTCCAGCATCAGCAGATTTCCTCGTGTTTGCTCAGAGAATCAACATGGTTTTGCTGGATGTGTTCAGTGGAAATTCTGACCATTTCTATGTTTAGTGTGGGATCAACAACACATTAAACAGACAACAGATAAGAAAACGCGGCCATGGACTGTCTAAGCCCGGCTACGAGCGGAGGAGGGTCGGCCGTATGGCCAGCAACCCCATCTCGTAAAAACCCAGTGCGACAAAAACGTCAGCTGAATCTCCAAAGGCCTCATCCCTGCGGTCGGAAGGACCTTCCCCTGGAAGACGATTGAAGTCCTGCGCTGAAAGGAGAAGCCATGTCCCCCCCGGGGTGGTTCACTACTACAATAACTGTGAGGCTTCTTCAGCCAACCCGGCCACTCCCTGTCCAGTGTAGAGGATCCCTGTAGTTCCAATGGTGTCCCTGTAGTCTGGAATGTGTCAGTCGGCAGCATTCCTGTACGAGAGAGATTCCCAAACATTTTTATGCACAGGACCAATACCAGTAACCGTGGTACCCAGGTTGGGATCCCCTGCTCTCCGGACATCTCGATGTGATGGCAGGCCAACAAGTTTCGAGCGTCTTTCCCCGAGTTGATGATCTTCCAGCAGCACTCGCTGTCCGTTTTCCTGCGCGACCTGGGAACAGCCCGAGGATCAGTGAGCCTTCTGTCACGCAGCTGCTGTGGCACAGGCCCTTGCATCTTTCTCCACAGATCTTCGCCAGCCCACAGTCTGCAAAGAGGTGAGTGACCGTCTCGTCTCCACTGCAGTAATCTCGGGGCAGCGCGCTGTGGGAGTGATCTCCGGGCATGCGGCAAGGATCAGACTGGGAGGGGCCCTCTCGTCTCCACTGCAGTAATCTCGGGGCAGCACGCTGTGGGAGTGATCTCCGGGCATGCAGCAAGGATCAGACTGGGAGGGGCCCTCTCGTCTCCACTGCAGTAATCTCGGGGCAGCGCGCTGTGTGAGTGATCTCCGGGCATGCAGCAAGGATCAGACCGGGAGGGACCCTCTCGCCGCCAGACAGGTGAGGTCTTGGTGCCTGTTGGTGAGATCTGGTGATGAGGCATTCTGCCGGATGGTCTGGACTGTCTGCTCAGGGAACCACTCCACTGTGTCCATCCAGTCCTTCTCTTGCAGTAACTGCAGGACATTCCGTGCTGACCACTGTCTGGTGTTCTTGTGGTCAAAGCTGCTGGTCTGAAAGAACTGTCACCAATTTCATGAACACAAGGTTCACATGGAGAAGCTTCCTGACTGAGACAGACACAGTCTCACAGGGTATTTACAGGGTAGGGGCAGGAATGATGTTTCTCCTGGCTGGGCAGTGGAACCGGGGATCACAGACTCAAAATCCGAGGTCACCTCAGCAGGACTGAGATGAGGAGAAATTTCCCCACCCACAGTGCAGTGAATATTTGGAGTTTTCTCCACAGATTTTCTAAATTAAACGGACATATTTAGGGGCTCGGCGATGTTGGGAACGTTGCAGGATAGTGGTGCTGAGGGCAAAGATCAGCCATGTTCTGAGTGAGGGACAGAACAGCGCAACGGGCCGAATGGCAACGTCTGTTCCTGTTTCTTATTTTCTAAATCACGAGGTTACCTTTGCGCCTTGTTCTCCCTTGGCCTTCAGCCTGTCGGATTGCACAGGGGAGCGGTGAGAGCTCCGGAGATCCATGGGCAGCCGTTGCGGTTATTTTATGTTCTTGTTCTTTATCATTATTTTTGTATTTGCATTTGCACAGATCAGCACTCTGGCTGATCTTTCACTGCCTGCTTCTGTTGTGGTTACTATTCTATACTTTTTCTAAGTATGTCCGCAGGAAAATGCTTCTCGGGGTTGTATGTGGTGACTTATCTGGACTCTGAAAATAAAATTTATTTTGAAATTTGAGTTTCGGGAAACTTGCTTTAATTCTGGGAACAAACTGTGATTGACATCTGCAGTTCCCAGCAGCAGCCCGTCCTCAGACACACTCACAGCCAATCAGCGATCAGCGTTGGGAGAAGGAAGTCCCCATTGGTTGACGGGTGTCAGTGGGCGGGACGCTGAGTGCCCGGCCCAGCCGCAGTTTGCAACCGGGACCCAGTGAGGCCGGAGACCGCTATTTGAGCCTCGGGTTTCGGCTGCACCACCGGCGGGTCTTGAATCCTTTCGAAGGCAGAGCTGAAGAGACCGGCGGAGATTCCGTGAGATGTTTCAGCTACACGGAGGACGCGCGGCCTTTCCCCGCCGAGGATCGGGGCCTGTTGTCTGGAGTTGTCTCCCAGACCCGTCCCTTCCTGCTGGGAGACGGGAGCTGCCCCGCAGCGGCTGCCGGTGGATCTCCGGAGCTCTCACCGCTCCCCTGTGCAATCCGAACGGCTGAAAACCAAGGGAGAACAAGGCGCAAAGGTAAACTCGTGCTTTAGAAAATAAGTAACATGAGCATGCCTGGCCACTCGGCCCGTTGCGCCTATTCCACCCTTTCCTCAGAATAGTCCTTTTAAAATAATTTTATTGATTTTAAACAAACACAAAAATGAAACATGAATACAAAGAGCTTGAGAGTACATAATTAATAGGTGAAGGTATAAATACAAATAGATGATAATAACCTCCCAAACTCATAGTGGTTACAAAAAATGGAGAAAATAAGAAATCCTCCCCCCCCAAAAAAAATGAAAAAAATCCTAACCGACATGGGCCATTGCATTATATCAATTATACACAGTAGCGTCAGTAACTCCGCACCTCCATCCAAATAATTAAGGACAATAAAAGTAAGGTTTAGGAAAAGTCAGTTTAGCTCATATGAAAATGTTGAATAAATGGTCTCCAAGTTTCTTCATATTTAACTGAAGGGTTAAAGGCAACACTTGTAATTTTTTCTAAACTCGAACAAGAAATAGTTTGAGAAAACCACTGAAATATAGTTGGAGGATTAATTTCTTTCCAGTTCAATAGGATAGATCTTCTAGCCATTAATGTAACAAATGCAATTATCCGCCGGGCTGAGGGGGGATAAACGACTATTATCCACCATTGGTAAACCGAAAATTGCAGTAATAGAATGTGGTTGCAATTTGATATTCAGAACTGTTGAAATAATACCAAAAACATCTTTCCAATAATTTCGCAAACAGGGGCAAGACCAGAACATGTGGGTCAATGAAGCGACTTCAGAATGACATCTGTCACTGGTTGGATTAACATAAGAATAAAATCGAGCCAGTTTATCCTTGGACATGTGAGCCCTATGTACAACCTTAAATTGTATTAGGCATGTTTAGCACAAATAGAAGAAGAATTGACTAATTGTAAAATTTTCTCCCACTGCTCTGTGGGTATAAGACAGTGAAGTTCTTTTTCCCATTCCTTCTTTATTATTTCTGATATTCCTGGCTGTATTTTCATGATCATATGATAAATTATGGCTACTTAACCCTTCTGGCAAGGATTCAGAGCTAGAATTTTTTCTGTAATGTCCATTGGACATAATTTCAGAAAATACTAACATTCAAGACATTTCTAACTTGCAAGTATCTAAAAAAAAATGAGTTTTCGGCTGGATAGCTGTTCAAAGGGCATAAAACTGTTATCTAAAAATAGATCACGAAAACATGTTATACCTTTTGTTTTCCATAACACAAAGGCTTGGTCCATAAAAGAGGGCTGGAAAAAGAAGTTAGATATAATAGGGCTTGATTATTCAAGCCAAAGAATTTACGAAATTGAAACCATATTCTTAATGTATGTTTAACTACAGGATTAGTTATTTGATTATTCGGTTTAGATAAAGCAAAAGGAAGCGAAGATCTTAAAATAGAAAACAATAAGAAGTCTTGTACAGATTTACACTCCAAATTTACCCATTGTGGGCAAGGTACTATGACCGATTCTTGTGTCCAAAATATTAAATATTGAATATTAACTGCCCAACTGTAAAATCTCAGGTTTGGCAAAGCAAATCCACCTTCCTTCTTAGGCTTCTGTAAATATTTTTTACTTAATCTAGGATTTTTATTCTGCCACACATATGAGGATATTTTGGAGTCAATAATATCAAAAAAAGATTTAGGAATAAAAATTGGTAATGTTTGGAATAAATATAAAAATTTGGGTAATACTATCATCTTGATAGTATTAATTTGACCAACCAATGACAGAGATAATGGGGACCACCTGGTAACAAGTTGCTTGATTTGTTCAATTAAAGGTAAAAAATTAATTTTAAATAAACCCTTATGTTCCTTGGTAATTTTAATACCCAAATAAGTGAAATGATCTGTGACAACTTAAATGGTAAGTGTTTATAAATTGGAACTTGCATACTTAATGGAAATAATTCACTCTTATTAAAATTCAGTTTGTAGCCAGAAAAGCTACTAAACTGAGCAAGCAAGGATGAAATAGCAGGAATAGATCTCTCAGGGTCAGATATGTATAGTAACAAATCATCAGCATATAATGATAACTTATAAGTCCCTTACCCACCTAATATATAAATTCTGCAACGTATTAAATAAATATAGCCATTCAACTCAATCAAACACTTTTTCAGCATCTAAGGAAATGCCATTCTGGTATTTTAGATGAAGAAGTATAAATTATATTAATTAATTTTCTAATGTTAAAAGATGAATAACAGTTTTTAATAAATCCGGTCTGATCTTCAGAGATAATTTGAGGTAATACATTTTGTAATCTGTTGGCCAAAATTTTGGTAAAAATCTTAGAATCCGTATTCAGCAAGGATATTGGCCGATAGGATGCACATTCAGTGGAGTCTTTATTTTTTTTAAGAATTGGAGAAATGGAGGCATCATAAAAAGATTGTGGTTATTTACCTACAGTTAACGCATCTTTAAAAATTTTACAAATCCTAGGAGCGAGTATAGAAGAAAAGGATTTTAAACATTCAGAAGTATAACCGTCTGGACCAGGGACTTTTCCTGAATTCATTGAAAAAGGGTGTGGGTTCACCTTTCCAGACCCTGCCCAGGGACTTGTGCCACTCCTCAGGGTTATATATGGAACCTCTCGGACAGGGACAGGGAGTGGGTTCCCCTTTCCAGACCCTAACCGGGGACTTGCCTGCACTCCTCAGGGTTATATATGGAACCTCTCGGACAGGGACAGGGAGTGGGTTCCCCTTTCCAGACCCTGCCCGGGGACTTGTGCCACTCCTCAGGGTTATATATGGAACCTCTCGGACAGGGACAGGGAGTGGGTTCCCCTTTCCAGACCCTGACCGGTGACTTGCCTGCACACCTCAGGGTTATATATGGAACCTCTCGGACAGGGACAGGGAGTGGGTTCCCCTTTCCAGACCCTGCCCGGGGACTTGTGCCACTCCTCAGGGTTATACATGGAACCTCTCGGACAGGGATAGGGAGTGGGTTCCCCTTTCCAGACCCTGACCGGTGACTTGCCTGCACACCTCAGGGTTACATATGGAACCTCTCGGACAGGGATAGGGAGTGGGTTCCACTTTCCAGACCCTGCCCGGGGACGTACCACTCCTCAGGGTTATATATGGAACCTCTCGGACAGGGACAGGGAGTGGGTTCCCCTTTCCGGACCCTGCCCGGGGACTTGCCTGCACACCTCAGGGTTATATATGTAACCTCTCGGACAGGGACAGGGAGTGGGTTCCCCTTTCCAGACCCTGCCCGGGGACTTGTGCCACTCCTCAGGGTTATATATGGACCCTCTCGGACAGGGACAGGGAGTGGTTTCCCCTTTCCAGACCGTGTCCGGGGACTTGTGCCACTCCTCAGGGTTATATATGGAACCTCTCGGACAGGGACAGGGACAGGGAGTGGGTTCCCCTTTCCAGACCCTGCCCGGGGACTTGTGCCACTCCTCAGGGTTATATATGGAACCTCTCAGACAGGGACAGGGAGTGGGTTCCCCTTTCCAGACCCTGCCCGGGGACTTGTGCCACTCCTCAGAGGTTATATATGGAACCTCTCGGACAGGGACAGGGAGTGGGTTCCCCTTTCCAGACTCTGCCCGGGGACTTGTGTCACTCCTCAGTGTTATTTATGGAACCTCTCGGATAGGGACAGGGAGTGGGTTCCCCTTTCCAGACCCTGCCCGGGGACTTGTGCCACTCCTCAGGGTTATATATGGAACCTCTCGGATAGGGCCAGGGAGTGGGTTCCCCTTTCCAGACCCTGCCCGGGGACGTGCCTCTCCTCAGGGTTATATATGGAACCTCTCGGACAGGGACAGGGAGTGGGTTCCCGTTTCTCAGGCAGACGCCTGAAGGTGACCGGGAGCCTCCAGAGGGGCTGATGTAATACAAGCCATGGCACGGTGGGTCACTGAGGTAAGGGAACCCATTTGAATGACAGCCCGACTGCACGCGGATTTTGGTGAATTTACCCGATAACTACAGAAAAAAGAAGAATCCCTTGCGTACTTTATAGCTCGTTTTAAGGATACGTGAGAGTCCAATGCCGGCAAACCCCTGGACAGATCAGTGTGTCCAACTGGCAGTGCAGACTTTTCTAAACTGTCTCAGACCCAAGCCTGTCCACTCCTTTAAGTTAACTAATCTCAATTCGCTGTGTCAGACCTGGCCCCGGGTGACATAAATTCTGATGAATAGGGAGCGCAATTGACTCTTTAAAGGGACTGGGGAAAAGCGAGAGTGTGCACAGAGAACCGGTAGTGAGGAGATGGAGTTCGGGTCCCGACGAAGAACCCAGAACGGGTGGCAGGATCGTGCGGACGGTGCAGATGAAGAGGACAGTTGGCTAAGGACAGAAACGGGGTTTGTAGAAAGAGGAGACATTGGGCCAGAGATTGTCGCACTGCAATCACAGACAACAATAATAAGGGGCAGGGATAGAGCCTGGTCCACAGTAATACTCGACAGATTACCACATTTACTCTCCACAATCCCTTTGGTCCCGGATAGGGCAGGCCAGAGGGGACGGATCACAGCGATAGTCGACAGAGTACCACATTTACTCTCCACAATCCCTTTGGTCCCGGATAGGACAGGCCAGAGGGGACGGATCACAGTGATACTGGACAGAGTACCACATTTACTCTCCACAATCCCTTTCGTCCCGGATAGGGCAGGCCAGAGGCGACGGATCACAATCATACTCGACAGAGTACCACATTTACTCTCCACAATCCCTTTGGTCCCGGATAGGGCAGACCAGAGGCGACGGATCACAGTAATAATCGTCAGAGTACCACATTTACTCTCCACAATCCCTTTGGTCCCAGATAGGGCAGGCCAGAGGGGACGGATCACTGCGATACTCGACAGAGTACCACATTTACTCTCCACAATCCCTTTGGTCCCAGATAGGGCAGGCCAGAGTGGACGGATCACAGTGATACTCGACAGAGTACCACATTTACTCTCCACAGTCCCTTTGGTCCCATGTACTGCAGGCCAGAGGGGACTGATGAGAGTGATACTCGAAAGAGTACCACATTTACTCTCCTCAATCCCTTTGGTCCCGGATAGGGCAGGGCAGATGGGACAGATCACAGTGATACTCGACAGAGTACCACACTTACTCTCCAGAATCCCTTTGGTCCCGGACAGGGTAGGCCAGAGGGACGGATCACAGTGATACTTGACAGAGTACCACATTTGCTCTCCACAATCCCTTTGGTCCCGGATAGGGCAGGCCAGAGGGGAGTGATCACAGTGATACTCGACAGAGTAACACATTTACCCTCCACAATCCCTTTGGTCCCGGATAGGGCAGGCCAGAGGGGATGGATCACAGTAATACTTGACAGAGTACCACATTTACTCTCCACAATCCCTTTGGTCCCGGATAGGGCAGGCCAGAGGCGACGGATCACAGTGATACTCGACAGAGTACCACATTTACTCTCCACAATCCCTTTGTTCCCGGATAGGGCAGGCCAGAGGGGACGGATCACAGTGATACTCGACAGAGTACCACATTTACTCTCCACAATCCCTTTGGTCCCGGATAGGGCAGGCCAGAGGCGACGGATCACAGTGATACTCGACAGAGTACCACATTTACTCTCCACAATCCCTTTGTTCCCGGATAGGGCAGGCCAGAGGGGACGGATCACAGTGATACTCGACAGAGTACCACATCTACCCTCCACAATCCCTTTGGTCCCGGATAGGGCAGGCCAGAGGGGACGGATCACAGTAATACTCGACAGAGTACCACATTTACTCTCCACAATCCCTTTGGTCCCGGATAGGGCAGGCCAGAGGCGACGGATCACAGTGATACTCGACAGAGTACCACATTTACTCTCCACAATCCCTTTGGTCCCGGATAGGGCAGGCCAGAGGGGACGGATCACAGTAATATTCGACAGAGTACCACATTTACTCTCCACAATCCCTTTGGTCCCGGATAGGGCAGGCCAGAGGCGACGGGTCACAGTGATACTCGACAGAGTACCACATTTACTCTCCACAATCCCTTTGGTCCCGGATAGTGCAGGCCAGAGGGGACGGATCACAGTGATACTCGACAGAGTACCACATTTACTCTCCACAATCCCTTTGGTCCCGGATAGGGCAGGCCAGAGAGGGACGGCGATACAGGCGGCTGTGATCAGGCTCACCACACAGGCAGGCTCTTTTCTCACTGCTGTAATCAGGTAGATGGTACACGAGCCTCAGGACTCGCCCCACCAGGGTCAGGAACAGTTACTACCCCTCAACCATCAGTCTGTGGAACAATACAGGATAACTGCACTCACTTGTCCATAGACATGCTCCCACAACAAATCATCGTACTGGGACTGTCTCCAAATGAGTGAAATAAGAGGTGGTATGACTGAGACAGACCACACTCCTGTCTCAGAATTAGAGAAATACAATCTCACAGGATATTTACAGCGGAAGGGCTGGAATGATGTTTCCCATAAGGTGTGGAACCAGCTGTCACAGAGTCAAAATCGCAGGACAACTCAGCCTGTCTGAGATGAGCAGAAATTTCCTCACCCAGAGTGCAGTGAATCATTGCAATTATCTCCACAAGGTTTCTAAATTTAATAGACATATCCTGGGGCTCAGCGGTGATGGAAATTTGCAGGAAAGCGGTGCTGACGTCAAAAGTCTAGCATGTTCTGAGTGAAGGGCAGAAGAGGCGCAAGGGGCCGAATGGCCACACCTTCTCTATTTCTGATTTTCTGAAACACGAGTTTACCTTTGCGCCTCACTGTTTCTTGTCCTGTCAGATTGAACAGGGAGCGCTGAGAGCACCGGACATCTATCGGCAGCCGCTGCTGTTATTTCATGTTCTCGTTGTTTATTTGCATTGGCGAAGTTTGTTGTCTTCTGCATTCTGGTTGATCTTTCAGTGATCCAGATATAGTTACCGTTCTGTAGCTTTGCTCTGTATGTTTGTAGGAGTTGTAGGTGGTGACTTATATGTACTCTGTTAGTTTTTGGAATAGTCGCTTGGGGAATCTGAAGTGGAGGAGTATTTGTGGCTTATTTAAAATTATACATAGATATTATCCATACAATGTTTATTTGACAAGGGTTAATTCTGATATTGAAACTAACTGTTCTTTTTGTGGTTTATATCCAGAGAATTTACTTCATCTGTTTTGGGATTTTGAATATGTTAAAACTTTTTGGGTTGATGTTGATCAATTTATAGATCAATATATTAATGTGGATTTTACTTTTTGTTTTCAAAATGTCTTATTTGGGTTTACTAATAACACCAAATCTCATAGGGATCATTTCTTTATCATAAATCTTTTGTTAATTTACAGCAAATTTTATATCCATAAATGCAATCACAGCAATAAGAAACCTTCATTTATATTTTTACGTCAGACTTCAAACTATACGTTTATCCTCTGAAAACTTCCCATAGCCAGAAGGCTGTAAAGACTGTACAAATCTGTCAACGTTTTGGGTTATCTCTGTAAATGTTCCTGTTTTGTGACTCCTCTTAGATACAATTCCTTCTGTCCAACAATATTTAGAGCGGATTTCCTTGTTTATTTGTATATTTAAAGTTAATAGTTATATATTTGTTGCTGCTTTTGTGTGACTCCCTGGCTTTGTTAGCATATGTTTAGTGTTTCTGTTTTTGATTGTGTTTAATAAAAATTAAAAAAATTTAAAAATAATAATAAAATTTACTTTGAACTTTGAGCCTCGGGGAACTTGCTTTGATTCTGAGAACAAACAGTGACTGACATTTCCATCTTCCGGTAGCAGCCCTCCCTCGGACACACTCACAGCCAATCAGATAAGACCACTGGGATACTCTTGCCTCCATTGGCTGAGGAGTGTCAGTGGGCGGACCGAAGTTTGGAACAGGGAAGGAGTGGACCCGGTGAGAGACCCGAGATTGGGAGCAGCTCCCCGGGTAAAGGCTGCAACAGCGGCCGGAGTTTTGAATCCTTCCGATGGCGGAGGTGAAGATTCGGGCGGAGATTCCGTGAGATGTTTCAGCCACACAGGGGGTGCCCGGTCTTTCTCCGCCGTGGATCGGGGCCTGTTGTCCGGAGTTTCCTCCCAGACCTGTCTCCTGCTGCTGGGATACGGGAGCTGGCCCGCAGCGGCTGCCGACGGAACTCCGGAGCTGTGAGCGCTCCCCTGTGCAAAAGGACAGGCTGAAGGTCAAGGGAGAACCAGGCGCAAAGGTAAACTCGGACTTTAGAAAATAACAAACAGGAGCAGGCCATTCGGCCCTTTGTGTCTGTTCTGCCTTTCACTCAGAACATGCCTGATCTTTGACCTCAGCGCCACTTTCGCGCAACGTTCCCAGCATCGCAGAGCCCCAAAATTTGTCCTTCGAATTTAGAAACCTTGTGGAGAAAATTCCAAAGATTCACTGCCCTCTGGGTGAGGAAATTTCTCCTCATCTGAGTCCTGCTGAGGTGAACTCGGATTCTGTGACCCCCATTCCTCACCACAGCCAAAGGAAACATCATTCCTGCCTCTACCCTGTCAATACCCTGTGAGACTGTGTCTGTCTCAGTCAGACGGCCTTTTATTTCTCTAATTTTGAGACAGGCCCTGTCAGTATAATCTCTCCGAGGACACTACCTCACCTCCTAAATCAATCTGGGAAATCTCTTCATTCCCTTTATCCCACAGGCTGACTCCGGGAGGGAGACCAGACCTGTGCACAGTGTTCCATGTACGCTCTCACCAGGGCCCCATATACCTTCAGAGGGGATCTTTATTCTTGTATTCAAACCTTCCTTCCCATTCAATGCTCTTCATTTAATATCGAACTCAAACAGTGAACAGACACAACACAGCCTCAGCCATGAATTTAAAGGGCAGGTGTTGCAACAGTTTGAGCTTCATACCGGGGGCCACGGAGCAAGCAGGGTGTCACAAAGGGAGGAATGTGGGAGTGTTGTATGTCTGAGCCCAGCTGTGTGTGTCTGTGTATCAGAATCAGGTTTAATATCACCGGCGTATATTGTGAAATTTGTCAGCAGTAGATTGCAATATTTAGTAATAAAAACTAAAGATTACAATTAGTATGTGTAAAATTATATTTAAAATGTTGTGCAAAAAGTGAGGGGAAATTCTGAGGAAGTGTTTATCGGCACATTGTCCATTCAGAAATCTGATGGAGGGGAAGAAGCTGTTCCTGAAATGGCGAGAGTGTCTTCAGGGTCCTGTACATCCTCCTTGATGGTAGCAATGAGACAAAGGCATGTCCTGGGTGATGGGGGTCCTTAATGATGGATGCCACCTTTTTGTGGCATCATCTTTTGAATGTGTCCTGGATGCTGTGGAGTCCAGTGCCCATGAAGGAGCTGGCTGAGTTTACAACTTTCTGCAACATTTTCCGATCCTGTGCAGTGGCCTCTCCACACCAGGCAGTGATGCAACCAGTTAGAATGCTCTCCACAGTACATCTGTAGAAATTTGCAAGTGTCTTTAGTGACAGATCGATTCCCCTCAATCTCCGAATGAAATATAGCGAATGTTGTGCCTTCATTTTAACTGCATCAATATGTTGGGCCCAGGATAGTTCCTCAGAGATGTTGACAGGCAGGAAATGGAAACTGCTCACCCTTTTCACTTCCGATCCCATGATGAGGACTGATGTGTGTTCCCTCGACTTCCCCTTCCTGAATCCACAATCCATTCCTTTGTCTTCATGATGTTGAGTGCAAGGTTGTTGCTGTGACACCACTCAACTTGCTGATCTATCTCACTCCTGTACTCCTCCTCGTCACCATCTGAAATTCCACCAACAATAGTTGTGTCATCGGCAAGTTTATAGATGAGCCTAGCCACACAGACGTGGGTGTAGAGAGAGTAGAGCAGTGGGCTGAGCACGCATCGTTGAGGTGTGCCAGTGTTGATTGTCAGCAAGGAGGAGATGTTATTTCTGATCCACACAGACTGGGGTCTCCTGGTGAGGATCCAGTTGCAGAAGGAGGTACAGAGGCCCAGGTTTTGGAGCTTGTTGATTACAATTGAGGGTCTGATTGTGTTGAACGCTGAGCTGTAATCAGCAGCCTGACTTGTGTATTGCTTTTATCCTGGTGATCAAAGGCCGAGTGTGAGCCAGTGAGAATTGTTGACAGATTGTGGTGATTGGCAAATTGCAGTGGGTCCCTGCACACAAGACAGGGGTTGATTCTAGTCATGACCAGCCCCTCAAAGCACTTCATCACAGTCGTGAGCGTCACTGGGCGATAGTCGTTGAGGCAGGTCACCCTGGTATTTTTGGGCACTGATATGATTGTCGACGTTTTTAAGTGTGTGTGTGTGTGTGTGTGTGTGTGTGTGCGTGCGTGCGTGCGTGCGTGCGTGCGTGCGTGCGTGCGTGCGTGCGTGCGTGCGTGCGTGCGTGCGTGCGTGCGTGCGTGCGTGTGTGTGTGTGTGTGTGTGTCTACAGGTATTCGCACGCTTGAGCAGAGAGACAGAGTATTTGAGGCTTTCCAGTTCAATTCAGGAATATTTCCAGTAATTGGTGTGCCTCGAAAGACGGGTCACAGTGTTGGGCCGACCATTCAGATCAGAACAAAATAATTTACCCAACAGACTGAGCTCACAACCCGCTCTTGTGTTTCAGAGTTATTTACAAATTGAAATGTACAATTTAAAATGTGCAAAGTAAATTTATTATCGAAGTATAGGCACATCACCATGTATAATCCTGGGATTTGATTATATTGTAAATTCAGTGAACTCAAGAACCATTATAAGATGAGTGAAAGATCGCCCCCAACAGGACAAACAAAACAACCATGTGCAAAAGACAACAAAATTCAAATACAAGAGAAGTAAAACTAATAAATAACCCAGGAATAAACATCAAGAACATGAGATGAAGAGCTGTTGATTGTGTCCATTGGTTGTGGGAATATCAAAGTTTAAGGATCTGGTCTCAATTTAGAAAATTTTTTGGTTTAGAGAATTTTTCATTATCATGTCCCATTCTCCTTAATTATTTTTTTTTATCCCTTCCATAACTGACAAAGTCTTTAAGGATTGGGATGAACTAGGTGTTAAGTGTTTTTGGAACTTGTTTATCTCAGGATCTCTTGCATCATTTGACCAATTGTCAAATAAATTTGCACTCCCAAAATCACATTTTTACAGATAGCTTCAAATTAGAGATTTTCTATGTTTCCAATTAGCTACTTTTCCTATAGGTCCTGATAAAAATTTACTGGACGATCTTTTAAATTTAAAACCTTTTGTTAATGGTTCTATTACCGGTATCTATAACTTGTTGATTAATTCTAGACAAGACTTTTTAGATAAAATAAAAAAGCTTGGGAGGATGACCTAAATTGTCAGATTTCTGATGATAGATGGAATAAAATTCTTAAGCGGGTTAATAAATCATCTTTCTGTGCTCGTGGTTCTCTTTTACAATTTAAAGTGTTTCATAGAGCTTGGATTTCTAAACAGAAGCTCTCCAGTTTTTACCCGAATGTTTCTTCACTTTGTAATAAATGCAACTCTGCTGATGCCTCTTTAATTCATATGTTTTGGTTTTGCCCTACAATTGAAAAGTTTTGGCGGGAAGTATTTCATACCTTCTCTCAACTTTTTAGGGTCCAATTTGACCCAAATCCCCTTACTGCCTTGTTTGGTATTATTGCAAATGAAGATATAACTTTAAATACTCCTAACCTGTAGGTTTTAGTTTTTACCTCTCTTTTAGCAAGAAGAGCAATCTTGCTTTAATGGAAGGAGTCTGCCCCTCCTACACATCTTCAATGGCTACATGATATTATGTCGTATTTAAATTTAGAAAATATCCGCCGCTCAGTCTTAAATTCGAAACAATCTTTTTATGATATTTGGGGACCTTTCTTAAATTACTTTTCCAATTTATAAAGTTTAACATTGCACAGACTTTTATGTATATTTTTATCTTCTCTTCTTAAGTGAATACGTTTTTTTTCTAATTATCGATTGTCATTCATCAGCTTTTTTCTTTGTTAGTTGGTAGGGGGTTGACTTTTTTATATATATAAAAAAATTCTTTTATGATGTATGACCTATCTTTAAATGTTTGATTACAGAGTGGTATAACTTTATGTGTTATTCTTTAACATTTTGATCAATTTTATTACAATATATGAATGTACACAAGTTATGTTGAGATATATCTATGTGTTGCACTCTAAATCTTTTTTTTCTTCTGAATAAAAATATTGTAAAAAGAAAGAAGGACCTGTTGGTTGAGTGTAATAACTGTTCCTGAACCTGGGGTTGAGGCTCCTGAGGCTCATGCACCTTCTTCCTGATGGCAGCATTGAGAAGAGAGCATGGCCTGGGTGGTGGGGGTCCTTGATGATGGATGCTGATTTCCTGCGACAGCACTCCGCAGAGATGTGCTCAGTTGTGAGGAAAGTTTTACCGGTGATGTGCTGGGCCATATCTACTATGATGTGCTGGGCCATACTACTGAGGACAGACAGTTCCTGCTTTCTTGTAATTGCACTTGTGTCCCGGGCTCGGGACAGATCCTCTGAAACGTTAACACTGTGGAATTTAAAGTTGCTGAACGTCTCCTCCTTTGAGCCCCGATGAGGATTGCCTCATGGGTTCCTGTTTCCTCCTCCAAAGTCCATAACCAGTTCATTGCTGTTGCTCTCATTGAATGAGAGGCTGCTCTTGGACCATAAGACCATGAGAAACAGAAGCAGAATTAGGCCATTTGGCCCATCAAAACCGCTCTGCCACTTCATCATGGTAAATCCATTTGTCCTCCCAGCCCCATTTTCCTGCCTTCGCCGCGTATCCTTTCATGCCCTGACCGATCGAAAGTCCATCAACCTCTGCCTTAGCAAAAGGAAAAGCAGCATCCGTCATCAAGGCAAGATGAGGTGAGTCACCTCCCACTCCATACCCATCCATTTCTGTCCCTCCCCCCTTCCCACTCTCTTGCCTACAAACCTCGCTTTCATTCTTACCATTCTCTCTCGCTCCCTCCCCTCTCTCAACTCTCTCCTCTCTCTCTCACACTCTCCTCCCCTCTTCCACACTCTCTCCCAACTCTCTGCTTCACTCTTTCCTCCCCAGTATACCCCATTCTCCTACTCTTGAACCCTCTCTCCCCACATTCTCTTTCTTTCACTCTCATCCCTCTTCCCTCCCTCTCCCCTTCCCTTTTCCCCTTTCTCCACCCCTCTCCAGTCTCCCCCACTCTCACCCTCACCCCCACTACACCCCCTCTCTCAGATCAATGATTCTGTGCTCTGTTTACACTTGTTTAGTAAATTGTTCGTATCACTTGTTCCTTCATCAATTCCTTCACTCTTTGTTTTAGACTTGGGATTGTGTTTTTCATTATATATTGTACTTCTCACTTACTGTAATCCAACAAACAATCCCACAGCATCCTCGGAAAGTTCCCACTCCCCACTGATCGAATCCTCTCATCTTGCTGATCTCGGTCCGACACGTCCCCTCTTTATTATTTTCCATAGAGTTTGCCTGACCTGCTGAGCTCCTCCAGCATTTTGTGCGTGTTGTTCTCCGTTACACCTCCTCCTCTCTGCCCCTTTCTTTTCCCATTTCTGGCACCTCTCTCCCTTCCTCCATTCTTACCCATCTCTCCCACGCACTCTCACTCCCTCTGTCCCTCTCTCACCCCGACTGTTCATTGCAGTCTCTCTCTCTCTCCCCCTTTATCACTCTCTCTCTCTCACACACACACACACAAACCTCTCTCCTGTATTACTCTCGCAATCACTCCCACACTCTCCTCCACTCCAGCCCTCTCCATCTCTCCCACCTCCACGCTACTCCACTCCTTTCTATCCCCCTCTCTCCTTCCCTCCCTCTCTATCCCACCCCTGTTCCCGCTCTCCTCTTGTTTGCCCAAATTTCACGTAAAAGTGTTCTCCCTCTCTGCCTCCCCAGCCTCTGTCTTTGCTCACGTTCTTACCCTCCACCTTCCTTCCTCCTTCCCTCGGTGCCTCTCTTCACCCTCTATCACTGCACCCACTCGCTCAACCCACTCTCACCCTGTTCAACCTACTTACCCGCACTCTCCCATTCTCCCCCCTATAGTCTACCCTTTTTACTCTTAACATCTCTCTCCCTCACTCTCTTTCTCTCCTCACCACTGTCACATCTGTCCTTTGGCCACATAGAGAGGGAAATGAGTTAGACGGAGATGGAGAGGGAGGAGTGAAACTGATCGGGTCAGCAATTGATTGTATCGGCATTGGGTTCGTTCAGTGAACCCAGCTCCGCCTTTCTCCCAGACTGCATATCCTTCCCTCCATCCGTGCATTTATAGTACACTGACAGAGAGAGAGGGGGAGACAGACAGACAGACAGACAGGGAGACAGAGAGAGAGGGAGAGACAGAAAGGGAGAGGGGGAGAGAGGGAGAGACAGCAAGAGAGGGAGAGAGAGAGGAACAGGGAGAGACAGAGAGAGGGAGACAGAAGGGAAAGAGAGTGAGTGGGAGAGGGAGACAGAGAGAGGGGGGGAGGGGAACAGAGACAGAGAGGGAGAGGGAGACAGAGGGGGAGAGAGAGGGTGTGGAGAGAGTGAGAGAGAGATAGAGGAGAGAAAGTGAGTGAGAGAGAGTGATAGAGAGTGGGGGGAGAGAGAGAGGGAGACAGAAAGAGAGTGAGAGACAGAGAGGAAGGGGAGAGGGACAGAGAGAGGAGGAGAGAGAGGAGGGGGAGTGAGAGAGGGGGACGGATAGGGACAGGGCGATGGAGAGGGTGAGAGTGAAATTCCTCTCCTGTCTGGTTCCATTCAGTCCTGTTTCTCCATCTTCCCAGTATCTCCTGCTTCTGAACTTCCCCCGAGCTCTTTACCCGTTCTATCTCTCCTCCTTCTACACAATTACTTCTCCCCACATCTCGTTATCCCTTAGTCTCCCTCCTCCCTCGCCGCCTTCCCAATTCCCCCAAATTTGTTTCACCCTCTTCCCAATGGCCTGATACTTTCCCTCGCCCTCTCCCTCCCTTTCCGCTGAGGGTCTGACAGTGAATCAGAGTCACCGGAAGTTGAGTAAATCCGTGTCCTGCAGAAGCGACAGCAGATAAAGCCTTTCGGCTGGATGAGGAGGGCGCGGGAGGAATATGTTTCATATGAGTGATGCAGGATTCAGGAAGGTAGGGAGTAAGCAGAAGGTGAGGGGTCAGTGTGAGAGTGGTGTAAGGCAGAGGGAGTGGGGAGTAATGGAGGAGAGTGAGGGGGAGGGATAGTAGAGTTTGGGATGAGAGAGGAGAAGCGGAGAGAGACTAGAGAGAGGAAGGTGAGAGTGAGAAAAGTGAGAGAGAAGGACGAGATTCGGGGAAAGCGCGTAAATAGACCCTTCAGTCCGTCTGGACAGTTCCACCCGTGTTCACAGAGCCAGTGCTGTTTGCACACGGTTGGAATTTACTCCTGTAAACCTTCTCCACCCGCGTGTCGGGTCGGAGCTGGAGAGCTCTGTGACCTGGTATCAACACTCCCCACCCCCTCCATTTCAGCAACGCAATAGAGCTGGTTACTGACAACAGAAAGTCAGCCGGGGCGATGCAGACATTCCTGTTTACATCAACGGCAGAGGATAAGGGGGTTAAGAGCTCCAATCTCCTGAGAGTGAACACCACTAACAGCCTGTCCTTGTCCAGCCACAAGGACACTATCGCCAAGAAAGCTCAGCGGCATCTCTGCTTCTTCAGAGGCTGAAGAAATTTGGCGCCTCCTGGACGACCATCATCTATTTTTACAGAACACATCCTGTGCGGAAACACAGGATTGTCAGGATTGTCTGTTGTCACGGCAACAGGACTGGTCACCACCGGAAACACTGCAGAGAGCTGTGAACAAGTTCAGTATATCATGGAAACTGTGGACACTGTTTACACATCTCTCTGCCTCAATAAAACAGTCCACATTATTAAAGACCCCACACATGTCGAACATTCAGACTTCCTGAGAGATGGACCACTAACTTCACAATCTCCCTAATGCAGTGTTGTGATTAATTGGTCTGTATGATTCGTTAAGTTAATTAATTGTCCCTTCACATTTCGCGACCCCGCACTCCCAGTCCCGAGGTGATGAATTGACCTTTATGAACGCGATGCGAATCAAAAGTTATCACTGTACCTTGATTCATTGAAAGCAAATGTCCCAATTTACGCTCATCTCTCCTCTCCTCTTCTTCTCTCCCCCCTTTCTCTGTCTGTCGCTCTCTCGTACTCTCTGTCTCTCTCATCTCTCTCTCCCCTCTCTCATTCTCTCTGCCTGTCACTCTCTTTCTCTCTGTCTCTCTCTTCTCTGTTTCCCCTCTCTTTCACGTCCCTTTACTCCTCTCCTTCCCCCTCTCTTACGTCCTCACTTGCCCTCTCTCTCCCCTCTTCTCCACACTCCTCTGTAGCATAGGTAATCTGCAGCATACCTAATGGAAACAAACAGGACTCTCCCGGAAACCACAAGCCTTAAAAGAGGAGATAGAGAAATTGAGGAATTGTATATGTAAAGAGAGAGAGTGAGAGAGACAGAGAGATAAGAAAGTTAACGGGGAGAGAGAGAGGGAGAGAGAGGAACAGAGAATGAGAGAGAGAGAGAGAGAGAGAGAGAGAGAGAGAGAGAGAGAGAGAGAGAGAGAGAGAGAGAGAGAGAGAGAGAGAGAGAGAGAGAGAGGGAGAGATGGAGAGAGAGAGACAGAGAGGGAGAGCCAGAGACAGAGACAGGCAGAGGGAGAGGAAAAGAGAGAGAGGGAGAGAGACAGAAAGAGAGAGGGAGCAAGAGACAGAGACAGGCAGAGGGAGAGGAAAAGAGAGAGGGGGAGAGAAAGGGAGACAGACAGAGTGAGAGAGAGACTGAGAGGGAGAGCCAGAGGCAGAGACAGGCAGAGGGAGAGAAAAAGAGAGAGAGGGAGAGAGACAGAAAGAGAGAAGGAGAGCAAGAGACAGAGACAGGCAGAGGGAGAGGAAAAGAGAGAGGGGGAGAGAAAGGGAGACAGACAGAGTGAGAGAGAGACTGAGAGAAAGAGAGGGTGGGGAGAGAGGACGAGAGACAGACAAAGAGAGAAAGGTACAGAGAGTGAGAGAGACAGAGAGGGGGAGAGAGAGAGGGGAGGAGAGGGAGAGACAGAGAGAGAGAGGGTGGGGAGATAGTGAGAGAGAGGGAGAGGGAGAGACAGAGAGAGTGGGAGAGAGAATGAGAGACACAAAGAGAGAAAGGTACAGAGAGTGAGAGAGAGAGAGGGGGAGAGAGACAGAAAGAGAGAGGGAGAGCAAGAGACAGAGACAGAGACAGGCAGAGGGAGAGGAAAAGAGAGAGGGGGAGAGAAAGGGAGACAGAGTGAGAGAGACTGAGAGAAAGAGAGGGAGACAGAGAGAGGGTGGGGAGAGAGAGGACGAGAGACAGACAAAGAGAGAAAGGTACAGAGAGTGAGAGAGAGACAGAGGGGGAGAGAGAGAGGGAGAGAGACAGACAGAGAGGGAGAGGGTGTGGAGAGAGAGTGAGACAGAGAGAGAGAGAGGGGAGGAGAGAGACAGAGAGAGAGTGGGTGGGGAGAGAGTGAGAGAGGGAGGGAGAGAAAGAGAGTGGGAGAGAGAGAGGATGAGAGACACAAAGAGAGGAAGGTAGAGAGAGAGAGGGGGAGAGAGACAGAGAGGAACAGAGAGTGAGAGAGAGAGTGAGACAGAGAAGGAAAGATGGAGAGAGAGGGAGAGAGAGAAGGAGAGCAAGAGACAGAGAGAGAAGGAGAGAGAGCGAGGCAGGCAGAGAGAGAGGGTGGGGAGAGAGTGAGAGACAGAGGGGGAGAGAGACAGAAAGAGTGAGAGAGAGACTGAAAGAGAGAGACAGAGAAGGGGAGAGAGGCAGAGAGTGAGAGAGAGTGACAGAGAGAGGGAGGAAGAGAGAGAGAGGGGGAGAGACAGAGAGAGGAGAGAGACAGAGAGAGAGGAACAGAGAGTGAGAGAGAGACAGAGAGAGAGAACATTGAATGAGAGAGAGACAGAAGAGAGGGAGAGCGAGAGACAGAGAGTGTGGAGAGAGTGAGAGACAGACAGACAGACAGACAGAGGAGAGAGTGAGTGAGAGTGATAGAGAGAGGGAGAGGGTGACAGAAAGATAGAGAGAAAGAGAGTGAGAGAGGGGAGAGGGGGAGTGAGAGATGGAGACGTACAGGGAGAGGGAGATGGAGTGGGTGAGAGTGAAATTCCTCTCCTGTCTGGTTCCATTCAGTCCTGTTTCTCCATCTTCCCGGTATCTCCTGCTTCTCAACTTCCCCCGAGCTCTTTACCCGTTCTATCTCTCCTCCTTCTACACACTTACTTCTCCCCACAGCTCGTCATCCCTTAGTCTCCATCCTCCCTCGCCCCCTTCCCAATTCCCTCAGCTGTTTCTTCTCTTCCCAATGTCCTGATACTTCCCCTTGCCCTCTCTCTCCCTCTCCGCTGAGGGTTTGACAGTGAATCAGAGTCAACGGAAGTTGAGTATATCCGTGACCTGCGGAAGCGACAGCAGATAAAGCCTTTCGGCTGGATGAGGAGGGCGCGTGAGGAATATGTTTCATATGAGTGATGTAGGATTCAGGAAGGTAGGGTGTAAGCAGAGGGTGAGGGGTTAGTGTGAGAGTGGTGTAAGGCGGAGGGAGTGGGGAGTAATGGAGGAGAGTGAGGGGGAGGGATAGTAGAGTTTGGGATGAGAGAGGAGAAGCGGAGAGAGACTAGAGAGAGGAAGGTGAGAGTGAGAAAAGTGAGAGAGAAGGACCAGATTCGGGGAAAGCGCGTAAATAGACCCTTCAGTCCGTCTGGATAGTTCCACCCGTTTTCACAGAGCCAGTGCTGTTTGCACACGGTTGGAATTTACTCATGTAAACCTCCTCCACCCGCGTGTCGGGTCGGAGCTGGAGAGCTTTGTGACCTGGTATCAACACTCCCCACCCCCTCCATTTCACCAACACAATAGAGCTGGTTACTGACAACAGAAAGTCAGCCGGGGCGATGCAGACATTCCTGTTTACATCAACGGCAGAGGATAAGGGGGTTGAGAGCTCCAATCTCCTGAGAGTGAACACCACTAACAGCCTGTCCTTGTCCAGCCACAAGGAAACTATCGCCAAGAAAGCTCAGCGGCCTCTCTGCTTCTTCCAGAGGCTGAAGAAAATCGGCGCCTCCTGGACGACCATCATCTATTTTTACAGAACACATCCTGTGCGGAAACACAGGATTGTCAGGATTGTCTGTTGTCACGGCAACAGCACTGGCCACCACCGGAAACACTGCAGAGAGCTGTGAACAAGTTCAGTGCATCATGGAAACTGTGGACACTGTTTACACATCTCTCTGCCTCAATAAAACAGTCCACGTTATCAAAGACGCCACACACGTCGAACATTCTGACTTCCTGAGAGATGGACCACTAACTTCACAATCTCCCTAATGCAGTGTTGTGATTAATTGGTCTGTATGATTCGTTAAGTTAATTAATTGTCCCTTCACATTTCGCGACCCCGCACTCCCAGTCCCGAGGTGATGAATTGACCTTTATGGACGCGATGCGAATCAAAAGTTATCACTGTATCTTCATTCATTGAAAGCAACTGTCCATATTTACGATCACCTCTCCTCTCTTCTTCTCTGTCCCCCCTCTCTCATTCTCTCTGCCTGTCACACACTCTCCCTCTTTCTCTCTGTCTCTCTCTCCCTCTCTCTCTTCCCCTTCTCTCTACCCCTCTCCTTTCCCCTCTTCTTCCCCCTCTCTTACGTCCTCACTTACCCTCTCTCTCCCCCCTTCTTCACACTCCTCCGACGCCTATTCTGCAGCACACTAAACGGAAACCACAAGCCTTTATCTTCTGAGAGAACATTGAATCTTTCCAACCGACGAGAAATTATACAGCATCTGTAATCCACTGAGTGTGTAAAACCGTCATCACAGTGCGGGGTGGGGGAGGGGTGCTGGTCTGGACGGGTGGGTGGCGGAGACAGAAAGCTACAGGAAAGGGGGAATTGGGGAGAGAAAGAGAGGCAAGCGAAAGGTTAGGCATAAACGGAGGAAGAGACAATAAGGAAAAGATGCAGGTTAGTGACTGTGTAGGGAAGAATGTTTGGAGGAAAGAGTGGGAGGGTGCAAAAGAGAATGGATGAGGAAAAGAAGAGATAGAGAAATTGAGGAATTGTATATGTATAGAGAGGGAGAGATGGAGAGATAAGAGAGTTAAGGGGGAGTGAGAGGGAGAAAGGGGGAGAGAGAGGACTGTGGAGTAGAGTACCTGGGCACAGGTAAACATCATCTTTGAACTGTCCCACACTGACCTTGAAATCACGTCCTCTGGTAATTGAGATATTCACCTGGTGAACAAACGATGTTGGTTCTCTTCTCTCAGATCTCTACTCAGCCTCAGTCTACCTCTGGTCTACCCTCAGCCCCCATCGCTACAGAGGAAACAACTGAAGCCTCTCCAACCTTTCATTCCCTCTGATCCATGAGGCAACCCCTCCATTTCCAGAACATTAACTCTCACCCGATCCTCCCTCCGCCGTAACAGGGTTAGAGTTCCTCCTGTTGTCAACCAACGACCAGCGGTTCTGTGGTGGCGATAGAGTCACCCAGATGGTGAGATGTGTCCAGGTGCCAGGGACAGGGATGACTCCGATCAGGTCCCTGGCATTCTAAAGGGGGAGGGCGAGCAACCAGACTTGTTGGTAAATATTGGCACCAATGACAGGTGGAAAATGTCAGCAGACACTGAAAAGAAATTTTGTGAGTTAGGTAAGGGGTTTGGGAACCGATGTGCTACCGCCGGGGATGAGGAAGTTGGTTTGTAGACAGAGACAGTATGTTGTGAGACTGCTGGCAATGAGAGGCTGCTGATAGGGCAACCTGGCAGTCGACAGGATGAGTTGCAATGGAAAAGACGCACAGAATCTAAAAGGCTGAACACAGGACTGAAGGTATTACATTTGAATGCGCGTATTGTACAAACTGACGTGGAGGAAGAGCTACAGACTGGCATACATGAGGTTGTGGGCATCACTGAAAGCGTGGCCCTGTTGGTAAACATAATAAAATCAAACCATCAGAAAGAGCTGGCATAGGGTCGGAAGGTGCTGAGTCGTTGTGGGTAGAGCTAAGGAACTGCAAGTGCAAAGAAAACCCTGGTGGAAGGTATGTGCAGACCCCCAAACAGTAGTAAGGATGTAGTCTACAAACTACAACGGGAGATAGAAAATGCAAGTCAGCAGGTCAACGTTACAATAGTCATGTGGGATTTCAGTACACAAATCGATTGGGAAAACCTGGTTGGTGCTGGATGCCCCGAGGGAGAATTTCTAGAATGCCTGCGAGGTTGCATCAGAAAGCAGCTTGTGAATAAGCCCAGTATCGCTAAATCATATCGTTTCATTGCGGCCCGGTGGCTGGGGACCATTGCACTAAGGGATCTGCTAGATAGATAGATAGATACTTTATTCATCCCCATGGGGAAATTCAACTTTTTTTCCAATGTCCCATACACTTGTTGTAGCAAACCTAATTACATACAATACTTAACTCAGTAAAAAATATGATATGCATCTAAATCACTATCTCAAAAAGCATTAATAATAGCTTTTAAAAAGTTCTTAAGTCCTGGCGGTAGAATTGTAAAGCCTAATGGCATTGGGGAGTATTGACCTCTTCATCCTGTCTGAGGAGCATTGCATCGATAGTAACCTGTCGCTGAAACTGCTTCTCTGTCTCTGGATGGTGCTATGTAGAGGATGTTCAGAGTTATCCATAATTGACCGTAGCCTACTCAGCGCCCTTTGCTCAGCTACCGATGTTAAACTCTCCAGTACTTTGCCCAAGACAGAGCCCGCCTTCCTTACCAGCTTATTAAGACGTGAGGCGTCCCTCTTCTTAATGCTGCCTCCCCAACACGCCACCACAAAGAAGAGGGCGCTCTCCACAACTGACCTATAGAACATCTTCAGCATCTCACTACAGACATTGAATGACGCCAACCTTCTAAGGAAGTACAGTCGACTCTGTGCCTTCCTGCACAAGGCATCTGTGTTGGCAGTCCAGTCTAGCTTCTCGTCTAACTGTACTCCCAGATACTTGTAGGTCTTAACCTGCTCCACACATTCTCCATTGATGATCACTGGATTAATGATCACTATTCAGGATAGGGTGTGATACAATGAACAGGGATTGAATTTGCAATTTGAGAAGGGGAAGCACAACGTAGATGCAGTGTTGCAGTGGAATGAAGGAAACTGCAGAGGCGTGAGAGAGGAGCTGGCCAAAAGTGATTGGAAAAGACCTTTGGCACCGATAACCTCAAAGCAACAATGGGTGGAATTTCTGTGGCCTCTATTTCCTCATCTCTGTTCATGTCCTCTGCAGATTTTGCAACAAAGCCATCAAATACATCATCCAAGTCGTCGCCATATAGCAGAGAATAATCGGTCCCATCACAGACCCCTGTGGAATGCCACTGGACATCTGCAGCCAGACAGAAAACGCTCCATTTATTCACACGTTCTGCCTCCTGTCAATCAGCCACTGCTTTATCTGTGCTGGACTCTTTCTGTAATATCATGGGCTCGTAGCTTGTTAAACAGCCTCATGTCTGCCACCTTTTCAAAAGCCTGAAATTCAAAGTACACAACATCAACCGATTGTCCTTTGACTATCCCGCTTGTTATTTCGTCAATGAATTTCAACAGATTTGTCAGGAAACTATGCTGACTCCGGCGCTTTTTATCATTTGCCCAAAGTGCCCTGAGACATCATCCTTAATAATCGAATCCAACATCTTCCCAAACACTGAGGTCAGACTAACTGGCCTTCAGTTTCCTTCCCTCTGCCTCTCTCGCTTCCTGAAGAGTGGAGAGACACTGTTGTACTCCCCTTTCTCCGGAATCCCTCTTCAACACCACACTGTTCCTTATTCTTCACCTATTCCCTATTCTTCCTTATCTCTCTTCGTATCCCCACTCTGTCTTCTCCCACTTTCAATCCCCACTCTCCCTTCTCTCTCTCAAACTGCAAAAGATACCTTCACTCTCACACCCTCCCCACTCTACCTCCTCTCTCCCACTCCGTACCCTGATTGTGTTCTCCTCCGCTCCATGTTCCAGTTTCTCTCTCTGCAACTGGTCCCTCTCTCTCACACTCTCCACTCCTTCCCTCTCTCACATTACCCGATCCCCCTACGTTCTCTATCATTGCACACAGCCCCTTCTCTGTGTCTGCAACTCCCCACGCTGCCCTCCCTCTCTCCCACTGCCCAACTGTCCTCACTCTTTCCCTTCCCTTCTCTCTCACACCGTCCCCACGATGGCTTCCCTCTCTCCCACTGTCCAACCGCCCTCACTCTCTCCCTTCCCTTCTCTCTCACACCATCCCCACGCTGACTTCCCTCTCTCCCACTGTCCAACCGCCCTCACTCTCTCCCTTCCCTTCTCTCTCACACCGTCCCCACGCTGCCTTCCCTCTCTCCCACTGCCCAACTGCCCTCACTCTCTCTCTCTCTTTCCTACTCCTCACACTTCATTCTCTCTCTCTGTTCTCTGTCCCCAATCCCCACGTTCCCACTCTCCACTCTCCTGCCTCTGTCCCCCACTGCCCGCACTCGCTTTTCTTTCTCACATGCACACTGCTCGGTTTCTCTCACTTTTCCCACTCTCCCTCAATTTCTTCTCCTACTCCTGAATCTCCCATCTATCTTTCTCCCTATACTTCACTTCTCCCCACTCTCGCTTCCCTTTCTCCCACTCTCCCTTCTCTTTCTCCCCACTCTCCCTTCCCTTTCTCCCACTCTCCCTTCCCTACTCACACTCTCCACTTCTCCCCACTCTCTCTTTCCCTTACCCCCACTCTCCCTCCTCCCCACTCTCCCTTCTCTTTCTCCCCACTCTCCCTTCCCTTTCTCCCCACTTTCCCTTCCCTTCTCCCCACTCTCCCTTCCCTTTCTCCCCACTCTCCCTTCCCTTTCTCCCCACTCTCCCTTCCCTTCTCCCACTCTCCGAGTTCATCAAGCTTGTTTGTACGTTTTGATTTGACCACAGCATCTGCAGTGGACTTTGGGTTCAGCATCTAATAGCTCTTGGCTGGACACAGAGCACAGGGGAGAATGTTCTGTAACACGGGGAAGAAAGCCAGTGCAGGCAGGCAGAATAAGATCCCCGGGTGGACGGATGAAAGGGAGGGGTTTGAGAGTCTGGCCAGCATGCTGGCAGACCACGGGAAACCAGTGGACCGGACGGAGCAGTTAGAACCCCGTGGCGAGAAGCTGGGCCACCACGTGGTCTCCCTCCTTAAGGAATCAGGGTTCCCCAAAGCCAGGGGGGGTCAAAGGGGTGTCTCCTGGTTGTTTGCGTCCCTGCTGAGACGCCAGGTGGTCAGAAGGACAAGGAGCTGGAAGAGCTCAGGCAACATACTTCCTTTGAAGATAAAATTATAAAGTAATTGGGGAAAGTAAAAATTAAAATTAAAATTATTTAGAACTCCATGGAGCATGTGGGGATCCTCCGATATCCAGGCAATCTTTCTCTTCTTTCTTTCTTTTTTTTTCTTTAGACAAGGGTTGGGGGGGGGGGGTTAAGGGAAGGGGGGAGGGTTAATATTATTTTTTCTCTCTCTTACTATTTTCTCATTACATTTATTCTTGTAATTTTCTAAAAATTTAATAAATAAATAAATTATAAAAAGAAGATCTCAGGCAGCGCTGCTGGACGCCGAGGAGCTCGAGGTCAGGGGGACTTCTCCCCCGCGGAGCTCGAGGTCAGGGGGACTTCTCCCCCGCGGAGCTCGAGGTCAGGGGGAATACTCCCCCAAGGAGCTGGAGGTCAGGGGGATTTCTCCCCCAAGGAGCTCGAGGTCAGGGGGACTACTCCCCCAAGGAGCTGGAGGTCAGGGGGATTTCTCCCCCAAGGAGCTCGAGGTCAGGGGGACTTCTCCCCCAAGGAGCTCGAGGTCAGAGGGACTTCTCCCCCAAGGAGCTCGAGGTCAGGGGAACTTCTCCCCCAAGAAGCTCGAGGTCAGGGGGACTTCTCCCCCGAGGAGCCCGAGGTCAGGGGGACCTCCCCCAAGGAGCTCGAGGTCAGGGGGACTTCTCCCCCAAGGAGCTCGAGGTCAGGGGGACTTCTCCCCCGAGGAGCCCGAGGTCAGGGGGACCTCCCCCGAGGAGCCCGAGGTCAGGGGGACTTCTCCCCCGAGGAGCTCGAGGTCAGGGGGACGTCTCCCCCAAGGAGCTCGAGGTCAGGGGGACTTCTCCCCCGAGGAGCTCGAGGTCAGGGGGACTTCTCCCCCGAGGAGCTCGAGGTCAGGGGGACGTCTCCCCCAAGGAGCTCGAGGTCAGGGGGACTTCTCCCCCGAGGAGCTCGAGGTCAGGGGGACTTCTCCCCCGAGGAGCTCGAGGTCAGGGAGACTTCTCCCCTGAGGAGCTCGAGGTCAGGGGGACTTCTCCCCCGAGGGGCTCGAGGTCAGGGGGACTTCTCCCCCAAGGAGCTCGAGGTCAGGGGGACTTCTCCCCCAAGGAGCTCGAGGTCAGGGGGACATCTCCCCCAAGGAGCTCGAGGTCAGGAAGACTTCTCCCGCAAGGAGCTCGAGGTCAGGGGGACTTCTCCCCCAAGGAGCTCGAGGTCAGCGGGACTTCTCCCCCAAGGAGCTCGAGGTCAGGGGGACTTCTCCCCCGAGGAGCTCGAGGTCAGGGGGACTTCTCCCCCGAGGAGCTCGAGGTCAGGGGGACTTCTCCCCCGAGGAGCTCGAGGTCAGGGGGACTTCTCCCCCAAGGAGCTCGAGGTCAGGGGGACTTCTCCCCCGAGGAGCTCGAGGTCAGGGGGACTTCTCTCCCAAGGAGCTCGAGGTCAGGGGGACTTCTCCCCCAAGGAGCTCGAGGTCAGGGGGACTTCTCCCCCAAGGAGCTCGAGGTCAGGGGGACTTCTCCCCCGAGGAGCTCGAGGTCAGGGGGACTTCTCCCCCGAGGAGCTCGAGGTCAGGGGGACTTCTCCCCCAAGGAGCTCGAGGTCAGGGGGACTTCTCCCCCGAGGAGCTCGAGGTCAGGGGGACTTCTCCCCCAAGGAGCTCGAGGTCAGGGGGACTTCTCCCCCAAGGAGCTCGAGGTCAGGGGGACTTCTCCCCCAAGGAGCTCGAGGTCAGGGGGACATCCCCCAAGCAGCTCGAGGTCATGGGGACTTCTCCCCCAAGGAGCTCGAGGTCAGGGGGACTTCTCCCCCGAGGAGCTGGAGGTCAGGGGGACTTCTCCCCCAAGGAGCTCGAGGTCAGGGGGACTTCTCCCCCGAGGAGCTCGAGGTCAGGGGGACTTCTCCCCCAAGGAGCTCGAGGTCAGGGGGACTTCTCCCCCGAGGAGCTCGAGGTCAGGGGGACTTCTCCCCCAAGGAGCTCGAGGTCAGGGGGACTTCTCCCCCGAGGAGCTCGAGGTCAGGGGGACTTCTCCCCCAAGGAGCTCGAGTTCAGGGGGACTTCTCCCCCAAGGAGCTCGAGGTCAGGGGGACATCCCCCAAGCAGCTCGAGGTCAGGGGGACTTCTCCCCCAAGGAGCTCGAGGTCAGGGGGACTTCTCCCCCAAGGAGCTCGAGGTCAGGGGGACTCCTCCCCCGAGGAGCTGGAGGTCAGGGGGACTTCTTCCCCAAGGAGCTCGAGGTCAGGGGGACTTCTCCCCCGAGGAGCTCGAGGTCAGGGGGACTTCTCCCCCGAGGAGCTCGAGGTCAGGGGGACTTCTCCCCCAAGGAGCTCGAGGTCAGGGGGACTTCTCCCCCGAGGAGCTCGAGGTCAGGGGGACTTCTCCCCCAAGGAGCTCGAGGTCAGGGGGACTTCTCCCCCGAGGAGCTCGAGGTCAGGGGGACTTCTCCCCCAAGGAGCTCGAGGTCAGGGGGACTTCTCCCCCAAGGAGCTCGAGGTCAGGGGGACTTCTCCCCCGAGGAGCTCGAGGTCAGGGGGACTTCTCCCCCGAGGAGCTCGAGGTCAGGGGGACTTCTCCCCCAAGGAGCTCGAGGTCAGGGGGACTTCTCCCCCAAGGAGCTGACCCAACCGGCGGATCGGTACCGCCAACGACCAGACGAGCACCTGGCTGCTCCGGCTGTGGGACGAGGGGGGCCTAACCTCAGCCTCTCCCATCAGGAGGCAAGCGCCCTGGGAAGCCTTTCTGACCAGCAGAGCATAAACAATGCGCTGCGGGCGCCGCAAACAGGAGTCCGCGATGGCACTACCCTGCGGGATCGGGTAGTGACCGCGGTGAGAGCCCGATATCCCACCCTTCTGGAGTGGGATCTCCACAGGCGGCCGCAATGGGGTACGGTCAGCGATGACACTACCCTGCGGGATCAGGTAGTGACCGCGGTGAGAGCCCGATACCCCACCCTTCTGGAGTGGGATCCCCACAGGCGGCCGCAATGGGGTACGGTCAGCGAGGGCACTACCCTGCGGGATCTGGTAGTGACCGCGGTGAGAGCCCGATATCCCACCCTTCTGGAGTGGGATCTCTACAGGCGGCCGCAATGGGGTACGGTCAGCGAGGGCACTACCCTGCGGGATCGGGTAGTGACCGCGGTGAGAGCCCGGTACCCCACCCTTCTGGAGTGGGATCTCCACAGGCGGCCGCAATGGGGTACGGTCAGCGAGGGCACTACCCTGCGGGATCGGGTAGTGAGCGCGGTGAGAGCCCGATATCCCTCCCTTCTGGAGTGGCATCTCCACAGGCGGCCGCAATGGGGTACGGTCAGCGAGGGCACTACCCTGCGGGATCGGGTAGTGACCGCGGTGAGAGCCCGATATCCCACCCTTCTGGAGTGGGATCCCCACAGGCGGCCGCAATGGGGTACGGTCAGCGTGGGCACTACCCTGCGGGATCGGGTAGTGACCGCGGTGAGAGCCCGATATCACACCCTTCTGGAGTGGGATCTCCACAGGCGGCCACAATGGGGTACGGTCAGCGAGGGCACTACCCTGCGGGATCGGGTCGTGACGGCTGTTATGCCTGCAGCCCCCTCCTTTGAGAGAATCGCAAGATCACTGTTGGGTTGGGTCAGGGGGCCCAGGAAATGAGAGAGAGACGTGCGGATTGTCTCGTTCCCCGGCGATGTAAAGCTACGGGACATGTCCATTGTCTCCTGGAGACAAATTTGTGGATTGAGATACTATGCTACGTGCTACTCCCTCAGGCAAAGTGGGCTGGTTGAGGGAGAGATTGCATCACCCCAACCTGATTGACATCTACGACCCTGCGAGTCAGATTAAAAGAGGGTCTGTAGATAGATAGATAGATACTTTATTCATCCCCATAGGGAAATTCAACTTTTTTCCAATGTCCCATACACTTGTTGTAGCAAAACTAATTACATACAATACTTAACTCAGTAAAAAAATATGATATGCATCTAAATCACTATCTCAAAAAGCATTAAAAATAGCTTTTAAAAAGTTCTTAAGTCCTGGCGGTAGAATTGTAAAGCCTAATGGCATTGGGGAGTATTGACCTCTTCATCCTGTCTGAGGAGCATTGCATCGATAGTAACCTGTCGCTGAAACTGCTTCTCTGTCTCTGGATGGTGCTATGTAGAGGATGTTCAGAGTTATCCATAATTGACCGTAGCCTACTCAGCGCCCTTCGCTCAGCTACTGATGTTAAACTCTCCAGTACTTTGCCCACGACAGAGCCCGCCTTCCTTACCAGCTTATTAAGACGTGAGGCGTCCCTCTTCTTAATGCTTCCTCCCCAACACGCCACCACAAAGAAGAGGGCGCTCTCCACAACTGACCTATAGAACATCTTCAGTATCTCACTACAGACATTGAATGACGCCAACCTTCTTAGGAAGTACAGTCGACTCTGTGCCTTCCTGCACAAGGCATCTGTGTTGGCAGTCCAGTCTAGCTTCTCGTCTAACTGTACTCCCAGATACTTGTAGGGCTTAACCTGCTCCACACGTTCTCCATTAATGATCACTGGATTAATGATCACTATTCAGGATAGGGTGTGATACAATGAATCGGGATTGAATTTGCAATTTGAGAAGGGGAAGCACAACGTAGATGCAGTGTTGCAGTGGAATGAAGGAAACTGCAGAGGCGTGAGAGAGGAGCTGGCCAAAAGTGATTGGAAAAGACCTTTGGCACCGATAACCTCAAAGCAACAATGGGTGGAATTTCTGTGGCCTCTATTTCCTCATCTCTGTTCATGTCCTCTGCAGATTTTGCAGCAAAGCCATCAAATACATCATCCAAGTCATCGCCATATATCAGAGAATAATCGGTCCCATCACCGACCCCTGTGGAATGCCACTGGACATCTGCAGCCAGACAGAAAACGCTCCATTTATTCACACGTTCTGCCTCCTGTCAATCAGCCACTGCTTTATCTGTGCTGGACTCTTTCTGTAATATCATGGGCTCCTAGCTTGCTAAACAGCCTCATGTCTGCCACCTTTTCAAAAGCCTGAAATTCAAAGTACACAACATCAACCGATTGTCCTTTGTCTATCCCGCTTGTTATTTCTTCAGTGAATTTCAACAGATTTGTCAGGAAACTATGCTGACTCCGGCCCTTTTTATCATTTGCCCAAAGTTTCCTGAGACATCATCCTTAATAATCGAATCCAACATCTTCCCAAACACTGAGGACAGACTAACTGGCCTAAAGTTTCCTTCCCTCTGCCTCTCTCGCTTCTTGAAGAGTGGAGTGACACTGTTGTACTCCCCTTTCTCCGGAATCCCTCTTCCACACCACACTGGTCTCTACTCTTCACCTATTCCCTATTCTTCCTTATCTCTCTTCATCTCCCCCCTCTGGCTTCTCCCACTTTCATCCCCACTCTCCCTTCTTTCTCTCAAACTGCAAAAGATACCTTCACTCTCACACCCTCCCCACTCTACCTCCTCTCTCCCACTCCGTACCCTGATTGTGTTCTCCTCCGCTCCATGTTCCGGATTCTCTCTCTGCAACTGGTCCCTCTCTCTCACACTCTCCACTCCTTCCCTCTCTCACATTACCCGATCCCCCTACATTCTCTATCATTGCACACAGCCCCTTCTCTGTGTCTGCAACTCCCCACGCTGCCTTCCCTCTCTCCCACTGCCCAACCGCCCTCACTCTTTCCCTTCCCTTCTCTCTCACACCGTCCCCACGATGGCTTCCCTCTCTCCCACTGCCCAGCCGCCCTCACTCTTTCCCTTCCCTTCTCTCTCACACCGTCCCCACGCTGCCTTCCCTCTCTCCCACTGCCCAACTGCCCTCACTCTCCCTCTCTCTTTCCTACTCCTCACACTTCATTCTCTCTCTCTGTTCTCTGTCCCCAATCCCCACGTTCCCACTCTCCACTCTCCTGCCTCTGTCCCCCACTGCCCGCACTCGCTTTTCTTTCTCACATGCACACTGCTCGGTTTCTCTCACTTTTCCCACTCTCCCTCAATTTCTTCTCCTACTCCTGAATCTCCCATCTATCTTTCTCCCTATACTTCACTTCTCCCCACTCTCGCTTCCCTTTCTCCCACTCTCCCTTCTCTTTCTCCCCACTCTCCCTTCCCTTTCTCCCACTCTCCCTTCCCTACTCACACTCTCCACTTCTCCCCACTCTCTCTTTCCCTTACCCCCACTCTCTCATCTCCCCACTCTCCCTTCCCTTTCTCCCCACTCTCCCTTCCCTTCTCCCACTCTCCGAGTTCATCAAGCTTGTTTGTACGTTTTGATTTGACCACAGCATCTGCAGTGGACTTTGGGTTCAGCATCTAATAGCTCTTGGCTGGACACAGAGCACAGGGGAGAATGTTCTGTAACACGGGGAAGAAAGCCAGTGCAGGCAGGCAGAATAAGATCCCCGGGTGGACGGATGAAAGGGAGGGGTTTGAGAGTCTGGCCAGCATGCTGGCAGACCACGGGAATCCAGTGGACCGGACGGAGCAGTTAGAACCCCGTGGCGAGAAGCTGGGCCACCACGTGGTCTCCCTCCTTAAGGAATCAGGGTTCCCCAAAGCCAGGGGGGGTCAAAGGGGTGTCTCCTGGTTGTTTGCGTCCCTGCTGAGACGCCAGGTGGTCAGAAGGACAAGGAGCTGGAAGAGCTCAGGCAACATACTTCCTTTGAAGATAAAATTATAAAGTAATTGGGGAAAGTAAAAATTAAAATTAAAATTATTTAGAACTCCATGGAGAATGTGGGGATCCTCCGATATCCAGGCAATCTTTCTCTTCTTTCTTTCTTTTTTTTCTTTAGACAAGGGTTGGGGGGGGGGGGGTTAAGGGGAGGGGGGAGGGTTAATATTATTTTTTCTCTCTCTTACTATTTTCTCATTACATTTATTCTAAATAAATTATAAAAAGAAGATCTCAGGCAGCGCTGCTGGACGCCGAGGAGCTCGAGGTCAGGGGGACTTCTCCCCCAAGGAGCTCGAGGTCAGGGGGACTTCTCCCCCGCGGAGCTCGAGGTCAGGGGGACTTCTCCCCCGCGGAGCTCGAGGTCAGGGGGAATACTCCCCCAAGGAGCTGGAGGTAAGGGGGATTTCTCCCCCAAGGAGCTCGAGGTCAGGGGGACTTCTCCCCCAAGGAGATAGAGGTCAGGGGGACTACTCCCCCAAGGAGCTGGAGGTCAGGGGGAATTCTCCCCCAAGGAGCTCGAGGTCAGGGGGACTTCTCCCCCAAGGAGCTCGAGGTCAGAGGGACTTCTCCCCCAAGGAGCTCGAGGTCAGGGGAACTTCTCCCCCAAGAAGCTCGAGGTCAGGGGGACTTCTCCCCCGAGGAGCCCGAGGTCAGGGGGACTTCTCCCCCAAGGAGCTCGAGGTCAGGGGGACTTCTCCCCCAAGGAGCTCGAGGTCAGGGGGACTTCTCCCCCGAGGAGCCCGAGGTCAGGGGGACCTCCCCCGAGGAGCCCGAGGTCAGGGGGACTTCTCCCCCGAGGAGCTCGAGGTCAGGGGGACTTCTCCCGCAAGGAGCTCGAGGTCATGGGGACTTCTCCCCCGAGGAGCTCGAGGTCAGGGGGACGTCTCCCCCAAGGAGCTCGAGGTCAGGGGGACCTCCCCCGAGGGGCTCGAGGTCAGGGGGACTTCTCCCCCAAGGAGCTCGAGGTCAGGGGGACTTCTCCCCCAAGGAGCTCGAGGTCAAGAAGACTTCTCCCGCAAGGAGCTCGAGGTCAGGGGGACTTCTCCCCCAAGGAAATCGAGGTCAGCGGGACTTCTCCCCCAAGGAGCTCGAGGTCAGGGGGACTTCTCCCCCGAGGAGCTCGAGGTCAGGGGGACTTCTCCCCCGAGGAGCTCGAGGTCAGGGGGACTTCTCCCCCGAGGAGCTCGAGGTCAGGGGGACTTCTCCCCCAAGGAGCTCGAGGTCAGGGGGACTTCTCCCCCGAGGAGCTCGAGGTCAGGGGGACTTCTCTCCCAAGGAGCTCGAGGTCAGGGGGACTTCTCCCCCAAGGAGCTCGAGGTCAGGGGGACGTCTCCCCCAAGGAGCTCGAGGTCAGGGGGACTTCTCCCCCGAGGAGCTCGAGGTCAGGGGGACTTCTCTCCCGAGGAGCTCGAGGTCAGGGGGACTTCTCCCCCAAGGAGCTCGAGGTCAGGGGGACTTCTCCCCCGAGGAGCTCGAGGTCAGGGGGACTTCTCCCCCAAGGAGCTCGAGGTCAGGGGGACTTCTCCCCCGAGGAGCTCGAGGTCAGGGGGACTTCTCCCCCGAGGAGCTCGAGGTCAGGGGGACTTCTCCCCCAAGGAGCTCGAGGTCAGGGGGAATTCTCCCCCAAGGAGCTCGAGGTCAGGGGGACATCCCCCAAGCAGCTCGAGGTCAGGGGGACTTCTCCCCCAAGGAGCTCGAGGTCAGGGGGACTTCTCCCCCAAGGAGCTCGAGGTCAGGGGGACTTCTCCCCCGAGGAGCTCGAGGTCAGGGGGACTTCTCCCCCAAGGAGCTCGAGGTCAGGGGGACCTCTCCCCCTAGGAGCTGGAGGTCAGGGGGACTTCTCCCCCGAGGAGCTCGAGGTCAGGGGGACTTCTCCCCCAAGGAGCTCGAGGTCAGGGGGACTTCTCCCCCGAGGAGGTCGAGGTCAGGGGGACTTCTCCCCCAAGGAGCTCGAGGTCAGGGGGACTTCTCCCCCGAGGAGCTCGAGGTCAGGGGGACTTCTCCCCCAAGGAGCTCGAGGTCAGGGGGACTTCTCCCCCAAGGAGCTCGAGGTCAGGGGGACATCCCCCAAGCAGCTCGAGGTCAGGGGGACTTCTCCCCCAAGGAGCTCGAGGTCAGGGGGACTTCTCCCCCAAGGAGCTCGAGGTCAGGGGGACTTCTCCCCCGAGGAGCTGGAGGTCAGGGGGACTTCTCCCCCAAGGAGCTCGAGGTCAGGGGGACTTCTCCCCCGAGGAGCTGGAGGTCAGGGGGACTTCTCCCCCGAGGAGCTCGAGGTCAGGGGGACTTCTCCCCCAAGGAGCTCGAGGTCAGGGGGACTTCTCCGCCAAGGAGCTCGAGGTCAGGGGGACTTCTCCCCCAAGGAGCTCGAGGTCAGGGGGACTTCTCCCCCGAGGAGCTCGAGGTCAGGGGAACTTCTCCCGCAAGGAGCTCGAGGTCAGGGGGACCTCCCCCAAGGAGCTCGAGGTCAGGGGGACTTCTCCCCCAAGGAGCCCGAGGTCAGGGGGACTTCTCCCCCGAGGAGCCCGAGGTCAGGGGGACTTCTCCCCCGAGGAGCCCGAGGTCAGGGGGACTTCTCCCCCGAGGAGCCCGAGGTCAGGGGGACTTCTCCCCCGAGGAGCTCGAGGTCAGGGGGACTTCTCCCCCGAGGAGCTCGAGGTCAGGGGGACCTCCCCCAAGGAGCTGGAGGTCAGGGGGATTTCTCCCCCAAGGAGCTCGAGGTCAGGGGGACTTCTCCCCCGAGGAGCTCGAGGTCAGGGGGACTTCTCCCCCGAGGAGCTCGAGGTCAGGGGGACTTCTCCCCCAAGGAGCTCGAGGTCAGGGGGACTTCTCCCCCGAGGAGCTCGAGGTCAGGGGGACTTCTCCCCCGAGGAGCTCGAGGTCAGGGGGACTTCTCCCCCAAGGAGCTCGAGGTCAGGGGGACTTCTCCCCCAAGGAGCTGACCCAACCGGCGGATCGGTACCGCCAACGACCAGACGAGCACTTGGCTGCTCCGGCTGTGGGACGAGGGGGGCCTAACCTCAGCCTCTCCCATCAGGAGGCAAGCGCCCTGGGAAGCCTTTCTGACCAGCAGAGCATAAACAATGCGCGGCGGGCGCCGCAAACAGGAGTCCGCGATGGCACTACCCTGCGGGATCGGGTAGTGACCGCGGTGAGAGCCCGATATCCCACCCTTCTGGAGTGGGATCCCCACAGGCGGCCGCAATGGGGTACGGTCAGCGAGGGCACTACCCTGCGGGATCGGGTAGTGACCGCGGTGAGAGCCCGATACCCCTCCCTTCTGGAGTGAGATCCCCACAGGCGGCCGCAATGGGGTACGGTCAGCGAGGGCACTACCCTGCGGAATCGGGTAGTGACCGCGGTGAGAGCCCGATATCCCTCCCTTCTGGAGTGGGATCTCCACAGGCGGTTGCAATGGGGTACGGTCAGCAAGGGCACTACCCTGCGGGATCGGGTAGAGACCGCGGTGAGAGCCCGATATCCCACCCTTCTGGAGTGGGATCTCCACAGGCGGCCGCAATGGGGTACGGTCAGCGAGGGCACTACCCCTCGGGATCGGGTAGTGAAAGCCCGATATCCCTCCCTTCTGGAGTGGTATCTCCACAGGCGGCCGCAATGGGGTACGGTCAGCGATGACACTACCCTGCGGGATCAGGTAGTGACCGCGGTGAGAGCCCGATACCCCACCCATCTGGAGTGGGATCCCCACAGGCGGCCGCAATGGGGTACGGTCAGCGAGGGCACTACCCTGCGCGATCGGGTAGTGACCGCGGTGAGAGCCCGATATCCCACCCTTCTGGAGTGGGATCTCTACAGGCGGCCGCAATGGGGTACGGTCAGCGAGGGCACTACCCTGCGGGATCGGGTAGTGACCGCGGTGAGAGCCCGATATCCCTCCCTTCTGGAGTGGCATCTCCACAGGCGGCCGCAATGGGGTACGGTCAGCGAGGGCACTACCCTGCGGGATCGGGTAGTGACCGCGGTGAGAGCCCGATATCCCACCCTTCTGGAGTGGGATCTCTACAGGCGGCCGCAATGGGGTACGGTCAGCGAGGGCACTACCCTGCGGGATCGGGTAGTGACCGCGGTGAGAGCCCGATATCCCTCCCTTCTGGAGTGGGATCTCTACAGGCGGCCGCAATGGGGTACGGTCAGCGAGGGCACTACCCTGCGGGATCGGGTAGTGACCGCGGTGAGAGCCCGATATCCCTCCCTTCTGGAGTGGCATCTCCACAGGCGGCCGCAATGGGGTACGGTCAGCGAGGGCACTGCCCTGCGGGATCGGGTAGTGACCGCGGTGAGAGCCCGATATCCCTCCCTTCTGGAGTGGGATCCCCACAGGCGGCCGCAATGGGGTACGGTCAGCGTGGGCACTACCCTGCGGGATCGGGTAGTGACCGCGGTGAGAGCCCGATATCACACCCTTCTGGAGTGGGATCTCCACAGGCGGCCGCAATGGGGTACGGTCAGCGAGGGCACTACCCTGCGGGATCGGGTCGTGACGGCTGTTATGCCTGCAGCCCCCTCCTTTGAGAGAATCGCAAGATCACTGTTGGGTTGGGTCAGGGGGCCCAGGAAATGAGAGAGAGACGTGCGGATTGTCTCGTTCCCCGGCGATGTAAAGCTACGGGACATGTCCATTGTCTCCTGGAGACAAATTTGTGGATTGAGATACTATGCTACGTGCTACTCCCTCAGGCAAAGTGGGCTGGTTGAGGGAGAGATTGCATCACCCCAACCTGATTGACATCTACGACCCTGCGAGTCAGATTAAAAGAGGGTCTGTAGATAGATAGATAGATACTTTATTCATCCCCATAGGGAAATTCAACTTTTTTCCAATGTCCCATACACTTGTTGTAGCAAAACTAATTACATACAATACTTAACTCAGTAAAAAAATATGATATGCATCTAAATCACTATCTCAAAAAGCATTAAAAATAGCTTTTAAAAAGTTCTTAAGTCCTGGCGGTAGAATTGTAAAGCCTAATGGCATTGGGGAGTATTGACCTCTTCATCCTGTCTGAGGAGCATTGCATCGATAGTAACCTGTCGCTGAAACTGCTTCTCTGTCTCTGGATGGTGCTATGTAGAGGATGTTCAGAGTTATCCATAATTGACCGTAGCCTACTCAGCGCCCTTCGCTCAGCTACTGATGTTAAACTCTCCAGTACTTTGCCCACGACAGAGCCCGCCTTCCTTACCAGCTTATTAAGACGTGAGGCGTCCCTCTTCTTAATGCTTCCTCCCCAACACGCCACCACAAAGAAGAGGGCGCTCTCCACAACTGACCTATAGAACATCTTCAGTATCTCACTACAGACATTGAATGACGCCAACCTTCTTAGGAAGTACAGTCGACTCTGTGCCTTCCTGCACAAGGCATCTGTGTTGGCAGTCCAGTCTAGCTTCTCGTCTAACTGTACTCCCAGATACTTGTAGGGCTTAACCTGCTCCACACGTTCTCCATTAATGATCACTGGATTAATGATCACTATTCAGGATAGGGTGTGATACAATGAATCGGGATTGAATTTGCAATTTGAGAAGGGGAAGCACAACGTAGATGCAGTGTTGCAGTGGAATGAAGGAAATTGCAGAGGCGTGAGAGAGGAGCTGGCCAAAAGTGATTGGAAAAGACCTTTGGCACCGATAACCTCAAAGCAACAATGGGTGGAATTTCTGTGGCCTCTATTTCCTCATCTCTGTTCATGTCCTCTGCAGATTTTGCAGCAAAGCCATCAAATACATCATCCAAGTCATCGCATATAGCAGAGAATAATCAGTCCCATCACCGACCCCTGTGGAATGCCATTGGACATCTGCAGCCAGACAGAAAACGCTCCATTTATTCACACGTTCTGCCTCCTGTCAATCAGCCACTGCTTTATCTGTGCTGGACTCTTTCTGTAATATCATGGGCTCCTAGCTTGTTAAACAGCCTCATGTCTGCCACCTTTTCAAAAGCCTGAAATTCAAAGTACACAACATCAACCGATTGTCCTTTGTCTATCCCGCTTGTTATTTCTTCAGTGAATTTCAACAGATTTGTCAGGAAACTATGCTGACTCCGGCCCTTTTTATCATTTGCCCAAAGTTTCCTGAGACATCATCCTTAATAATCGAATCCAACATCTTCCCAAACACTGAGGACAGACTAACTGGCCTAAAGTTTCCTTCCCTCTGCCTCTCTCGCTTCTTGAAGAGTGGAGTGACACTGTTGTACTCCCCTTTCTCCGGAATCCCTCTTCCACACCACACTGGTCTCTACTCTTCACCTATTCCCTATTCTTCCTTATCTCTCTTCATCTCCCCCCTCTGGCTTCTCCCACTTTCATCCCCACTCTCCCTTCTTTCTCTCAAACTGCAAAAGATACCTTCACTCTCACACCCTCCCCACTCTACCTCCTCTCTCCCACTCCGTACCCTGATTGTGTTCTCCTCCGCTCCATGTTCCAGATTCTCTCTCTGCAACTGGTCCCTCTCTCTCACACTCTCCACTCCTTCCCTCTCTCACATTACCCGATCCCCCTACGTTCTCTATCATTGCACACAGCCCCTTCTCTGTGTCTGCAACTCCCCACGCTGCCTTCCCTCTCTCCCACTGCCCAACCGCCCTCACTCTTTCCCTTCCCTTCTCTCTCACACCGTCCCCACGATGGCTTCCCTCTCTCCCACTGCCCAGCCGCCCTCACTCTTTCCCTTCCCTTCTCTCTCACACCGTCCCCACGATGGCTTCCCTCTCTCCCACTGTCCAACCGCCCTCACTCTCTCCCTTCCCTTCTCTCTCACACCGTCCCCACGCTGCCTTCCCTCTGTCCCACTGCCCAACTGCCCTCACTCTCCCTCTCTCTTTCCTACTCCTCACACTTCATTCTCTCTCTCTGTTCTCTGTCCCCAATCCCCACGTTCCCACTCTCCACTCTCCTGCCTCTGTCCCCCACTGCCCGCACTCGCTTTTCTTTCTCACATGCACACTGCTCGGTTTCTCTCACTTTTCCCACTCTCCCTCAATTTCTTCTCCTACTCCTGAATCTCCCATCTATCTTTCTCCCTATACTTCACTTCTCCCCACTCTCGCTTCCCTTTCTCCCACTCTCCCTTCCCTTTCACCCCACTCTCCCTTCCCTTTCTCCCACTCTCCCTTCCCTTTCTCCCACTCTCCCTTCCCTTTCACCCCACTCTCCCTTCCCTTTCTCCCACTCTCCCTTCCCTACTCACACTCTCCACTTCTCCCCACTCTCTCTTTCCCTTACCCCCACTCTCCCTTCTCCCCACTCTCCCTTCCCTTTCTCCCACTCTCCCTTCTCTTTCTCCCCACTCTCCCTTCCCTTTCTCCCCACTTTCCCTTCCCTTCTCCCCACTCTCCCTTCCCTTTCTCCCCACTCTCCCTTCCCTTCTCCCACTCTCCGAGTTCATCAAGCTTGTTTGTACGTTTTGATTTGACCACAGCATCTGCAGTGGACTTTGGGTTCAGCATCTAATAGCTCTTGGCTGGACACAGAGCACAGCGGAGAATGTTCTGTAACACGGGGAAGAAAGCCAGTGCAGGCAGGCAGAATAAGATCCCCGGGTGGACGGATGAAAGGGAGGGGTTTGAGAGTCTGGCCAGCATGCTGGCAGACCACGGGAAACCAGTGGACCGGACGGAGCAGTTAGAACCCCGTGGCGAGAAGCTGGGCCACCACGTGGTCTCCCTCCTTAAGGAATCAGGGTTCCCCAAAGCCAGGGGGGGTCAAAGGGGTGTCTCCTGGTTGTTTGCGTCCCTGCTGAGACGCCAGGTGGTCAGAAGGACAAGGAGCTGGAAGAGCTCAGGCAACATAATTCCTTTGAAGATAAAATTATAAAGTAATTGGGGAAAGTAAAAATTAAAATTAAAATTATTTAGAACTCCATGGAGAATGTGGGGATCCTCCGATATCCAGGCAATCTTTCTCTTCTTTCTTTCTTTTTTTTTCTTTAGACAAGGGTTGGGGGGGGGGTTAAGGGGAGGGGGGAGGGTTAATATTATTTTTTCTCTCTCTTACTATTTTCTCATTACATTTATTCTTGTAATTTTCTAAAAATTTAATAAATAAATAAATTATAAAAAGAAGATCTCAGGCAGCGCTGCTGGACGCCGAGGAGCTCGAGGTCAGGGGGACTTCTCCCCCAAGGAGCTCGAGGTCAGGGGGACTTCTCCCCCGCGGAGCTCGAGGTCAGGGGGACTTCTCCCCCGCGGAGCTCGAGGTCAGGGGGACTACTCCCCCAAGGAGCTGGAGGTCAGGGGGATTTCTCACCCAAGGAGCTCGAGGTCAGGGGGACTTCTCCCCCAAGGAGCTCGAGGTCAGGGGGACTACTCCCCCAAGGAGCTGGAGGTCAGGGGGATTTCTCCCCCAAGGAGCTCGAGGTCAGGGGGACTTCTCCCCCAAGGAGCTCGAGGTCAGGGGGACTTCTCCCCCAAGGAGCTCGAGGTCAGGAAGACTTCTCCCGCAAGGAGCTCGAGGTCAGGGGGACTTCTCCCCCAAGGAGCTCGAGGTCAGGGGGACTTCTCCCCCAAGGAGCTCGAGGTCAGGGGGACTTCTCCCCCGAGGAGCTCGAGGTCAGGGGGACTTCTCCCCCGAGGAGCTCGAGGTCAGGGGGACTTCTCCCCCGAGGAGCTCGAGGTCAGGGGGACTTCTCCCCCAAGGAGCTCGAGGTCAGGGGGACTTCTCCCCCGAGGAGCTCGAGGTCAGGGGGACTACTCCCCCGAGGAGCTCGAGGTCAGGGGGACTTCTCCCCCAAGGAGCTAGAGGTCAGGGGGACTTCTACCCCGAGGAGCTCGAGGTCAGGGGGACTTCTCCCCCAAGGAGCTCGAGGTCAGGGGGACTTCTCCCCCGAGGAGCTCGACGTCAGGGGGACTTCTCCCCCGAGGAGCTCGAGGTCAGGGGGACCTCCCCCAAGGAGCTCGAGGTCAGGGGGACTTCTCCCCCGAGGAGCTCGAGGTCAGGGTGACTTCTCCCCCAAGGAGCTCGAGGTCAGGGGGACTTCTCCCCCAAGGAGCTCGAGGTCAGGGGGACATCCCCCAAGCAGCTCGAGGTCAGGGGGACTTCTCCCACAAGGAGCTCGAGGTCAGGGGGACTTCTCCCCCGAGGAGCTCGAGGTCAGGGGGACTTCTCCCCCGAGGAGCTCGAGGTCAGGGGGACTTCTCCCCCGAGGAGCTCGAGGTCAGGGGGACTTCTCCCCCGAGGAGCTCGAGGTCAGGGGGACTTCTCCCCCGAGGAGCTCGAGGTCAGGGGGACTTCTCCCCCAAGGAGCTTGAGGTCAGGGGGACTTCTCCCGCGAGGAGCTCGAGGTCAGGGTGACTTCTCCCCCGAGGAGCTCGAGGTCAGGGGGACTTCTCCCCCAAGGAGCTCGAGGTCAGGGGGACTTCTCCCCCGAAGAGCTCGAGGTCAGGGGGACTTCTCCCCCGAGGAGCTCGAGGTCAGGGGGTCTTCTCCCACGAGGAGCTCGAGGTCAGGGGGACATCTCCCCCAAGGAGCTCGAGGTCAGGGGGGACTTCTCCCCCGAGGAGCTCGAGGTCAGGGGGACTTCTCCTCCAAGGAGCTCGAGGTCAGGGGGACTTCTCCCCCAAGGAGCTCGAGGTCAGGGGGACTTCTCCGCCAAGGAGCTCGAGGTCAGGGGGACTTCTCCGCCAAGGAGCTCGAGGTCAGGGGGACTTCTCCCACAAGGAGCTCGAGGTCAGGGGGACTTCTCCCCCGAGGAGCTCGAGGTCAGGGGATCTTCTCCCGCAAGGAGCTCGAGGTCAGGGGGACTTCTCCCCCAAGGAGCTCGAGGTCAGGGGGACTTCTCCCCCAAGGAGCTCGAGGTCAGGGGGACTTCTCCCCCGAGGAGCCCGAGGTCAGGGGGACTTCTCCCCCAAGGAGCTCGAGGTCAGGGGGACTTTTCCCCCAAGGAGCTCGAGGTCAGGGGGACTTCTCCCCCGAGGAGCTCGAGGTCAGGGGGACTTCTCCCCCGAGGAGCTCGAGGTCAGGGGGACCTCCCCCAAGGAGCTCGAGGTCAGGGGGATTTCTCCCCCAAGGAGCTCGAGGTCAGGGGGACTTCTCCCCCGAGGAGCTCGAGGTCAGGGGGACTTCTCCCCCGAGGAGCTCGAGGTCAGGGGGACTTCTCCCCCAAGGAGCTCGAGGTCAGGGGGACTTCTCCCCCAAGGAGCTCGAGGTCAGGGGGACTTCTCTCCCGAGGAGCTCGAAGTCAGGGGGACTTCTCCCCCGAGGAGCTCGAGGTCAGGGGGACTTCTCCCCCAAGGAGTTCGAGGTCAGGGGGACTTCTCCCCCAAGGAGCTCGAGGTCAGGGGGACTTCTCCCCCGAGGAGCTCGAGGTCAGGGGGACTTCTCCCCCGAGGAGCTCGAGGTCAGGGGGACTTCTCCCCCAAGGAGCTCGAGGTCAGGGGGACTTCTCCCCCGAGGAGCTCGAGGTCAGGGGGACTTCTCCCCCAAGGAGCTCGAGGGCAGGGGGACTTCTCCCCCAAGGAGCTCGAGGTCAGGGGGACTTCTCCCCCGAGGAGCTCGAGGTCAGGGGGACTTCTCCCCCGAGGAGATCGTGGTCAGGGGGACTTCTCCCCCGAGGAGCTCGAGGTCAGGGGGACTTCTCCCCCAAGGAGCTCGAGGTCAGGGGGACATCCCCCAAGCAGCTCGAGGTCAGGGGGACCTCCCCCAAGGAGCTCGAGGTCAGGGGGACTTCTCCCCCGAGGAGCTCGAGGTCAGGGGGGCTTCTCCCCCGAGGAGCTGGAGGTCAGGGGGACTTCTCCCCCAAGGAGCTAGAGGTCAGGGGGACTTCTACCCCGAGGAGCTCGAGGTCAGGGGGACTTCTCCCCCAAGGAGCTAGAGGTCAGGGGGACTTCTCCCCCGAGGAGCTCGAGGTCAGGGGGACTACTCCCCCGAGGAGCTCGAGGTCAGGGGGACTTCTCCCCCAAGGAGCTAGAGGTCAGGGGGACTTCTACCCCGAGGAGCTCGAGGTCAGGGGGACTTCTCCCCCAAGGAGCTCGAGGTCAGGGGGACTTCTCCCCCGAGGAGCTCGAGGTCAGGGGGACTTCTCCCCCGAGGAGCTCGAGGTCAGGGGGACCTCCCCCAAGGAGCTCGAGGTCAGGGGGACTTCTCCCCCGAGGAGCTCGAGGTCAGGGGGACTTCTCCCCCAAGGAGCTCGAGGTCAGGGGGACTTCTCCCCCAAGGAGCTCGAGGTCAGGGGGACATCCCCCAAGCAGCTCGAGGTCAGGGGGACTTCTCCCACAAGGAGCTCGAGGTCAGGGGGACTTCTCCCCCGAGGATCTCGAGGTCAGGGGGACTTCTCCCCCGAGGAGCTGGAGGTCAGGGGGACCTCCCCCAAGGAGCTCGAGGTCAGGGGGACTTCTCCCCCAAGGAGCTCGAGGTCAGGGGGACTTCTCCCCCAAGGAGATCGAGGTCAGGGGGACTTCTCCCCCGAGGAGCTCGAGGTCAGGGGGACTTCTCCCCCGAGGAGCTCGAGGTCAGTGGGACTTCTCCCCCGAGGAGCTCGAGGTCAGGGGGACTTCTCCCCCGAGGAGCTCGAGGTCAGGGGGACTTCTCCCCCGAGGAGCTCGAGGTCAGGGGGACCTCCCCCGAGGAGCTCGAGGTCAGGGGGACTTCTCCCCCAAGGAGCTCGAGGTCAGGGGGACTTCTCCCCCGAGGAGCTCGAGGTCAGGGGGACTTCTCCCCCAAGGAGCTCGAGGTCAGGGGGACTTCTCCCCCGAAGAGCTCGAGGTCAGGGGGACTTCTCCCCCGAGGAGCTCGAGGTCAGGGGGTCTTCTCCCCCGAGGAGCTCGAGGTCAGGGGGACTTCTCCCCCAAGGAGCTCGAGGTCAGGGGGGACTTCTCCCCCGAGGAGCTCGAGGTCAGGGGGACTTCTCCTCCAAGGAGCTCGAGGTCAGGGGGACTTCTCCCCCAAGGAGCTCGAGGTCAGGGGGACTACTCCGCCAAGGAGCTCGAGGTCAGGGGGACTTCTCCGCCAAGGAGCTCGAGGTCAGGGGGACTTCTCCCACAAGGAGCTCGAGGTCAGGGGGACTTCTCCCCCGAGGAGCTCAGGGGATCTTCTCCCGCAAGGAGCTCGAGGTCAGGGGGACTTCTCCCCCAAGGAGCTCGAGGTCAGGGGGACTTCTCCCCCAAGGAGCTCGAGGTCAGGGGGACTTTTCCCCCAAGGAGCTCGAGGTCAGGGGGACTTCTCCCCCGAGGAGCTCGAGGTCAGGGGGACTTCTCCCCCGAGGAGCTCGAGGTCAGGGGGACCTCCCCCAAGGAGCTCGAGGTCAGGGGGATTTCTCCCCCAAGGAGCTCGAGGTCAGGGGGACTTCTCCCCCGAGGAGCTCGAGGTCAGGGGGACTTCTCCCCCGAGGAGCTCGAGGTCAGGGGGACTTCTCCCCCATGGAGCTCGAGGTCAGGGGGACTTCTCCCCCAAGGAGCTCGAGGTCAGGGGGACTTCTCTCCCGAGGAGCTCGAAGTCAGGGGGACTTCTCCCCCGAGGAGCTCGAGGTCAGGGGGACTTCTCCCCCAAGGAGCTCGAGGTCAGGGGGACTTCTCCCCCAAGGAGCTCGAGGTCAGGAAGACTTCTCCCGCAAGGAGCTCGAGGTCAGGGGGACTTCTCCCCCAAGGAGCTCGAGGTCAGGGGGACTTCTCCCCCAAGGAGCTCGAGGTCAGGGGGACTTCTCCCCCGAGGAGCTCGAGGTCAGGGGGACTTCTCCCCCGAGGAGCTCGAGGTCAGGGGGACTTCTCCCCCGAGGAGCTCGAGGTCAGGGGGACTTCTCCCCCAAGGAGCTCGAGGTCAGGGGGACTTCTCCCCCGAGGAGCTCGAGGTCAGGGGGACTTCTCCCCCAAGGAGCTCGAGGGCAGGGGGACTTCTCCCCCAAGGAGCTCGAGGTCAGTGGGACTTCTCCCCCAAGGAGCTCGAGGTCAGGGGGACTTCTCCCCCGAGGAGATCGTGGTCAGGGGGACTTCTCCCCCGAGGAGCTCGAGGTCAGGGGGACTTCTCCCCCAAGGAGCTCGAGGTCAGGGGGACATCCCCCAAGCAGCTCGAGGTCAGGGGGACTTCTCCCCCAAGGAGCTCGAGGTCAGGGGGACTTCTCCCCCGAGGAGCTCGAGGTCAGGGGGGCTTCTCCCCCGAGGAGCTGGAGGTCAGGGGGACTTCTCCCCCAAGGAGCTCGAGGTCAGGGGGACTTCTCCCCCAAGGAGCTCGAGGTCAGGGGGACTTCTCCCCCGAGGAGCTCGAGGTCAGGGGGACTTCTCCCCCAAGGAGCTCGAGGTCAGGGGGACTTCTCCCCCGAGGAGCTCGAGGTCAGGGGGACTTCTCCCCCAAGGAGCTCGAGGTCAGGGGGACTTCTCCCCCGAGGAGCTCGCGGTCAGGGTGACTTCTCCCCCGAGGAGCTCGAGGTCAGGGGGACTTCTCCCCCAAGGAGCTCGAGGTCAGGGGGACTTCTCCCCCGAAGAGCTCGAGGTCAGGGGGACTTCTCCCCCGAGGAGCTCGAGGTCAGGGGGACCTCCCCCGAGGAGCTCGAGGTCAGGGGGACTTCTCCCCCAAGGAGCTCGAGGTCAGGGGGGACTTCTCCCCCGAGGAGCTCGAGGTCAGGGGGACTTCTCCTCCAAGGAGCTCGAGGTCAGGGGGACTTCTCCCCCAAGGAGCTCGAGGTCAGGGGGACTTCTCCCCCAAGGAGCTGGAGGTCAGGGGGACTTCTCCGCCAAGGAGCTCGAGGTCAGGGGGACTTCTCCGACAAGGAGCTCGAGGTCAGGGGGACTTCTCCCCCAAGGAGCTCGAGGTCAGGGGGACTTCTCCCCCGAGGAGCTCGAGGTCAGGGGAACTTCTCCCGCAAGAAGCTCGAGGTCAGGGGGACTTCTCCCCCAAGGAGCTCGAGGTCAGGGGGACCTCCCCCAAGGAGCTCGAGGTCAGGGGGACTTCTCCCCCGAGGAGCCCGAGGTCAGGGGGACTTCTCCCCCAAGGAGCTCGAGGTCAGGGGGACTTCTCCCCCAAGGAGCTCGAGGTCAGGGGGACTTCTCCCCCGAGGAGCTCGAGGTCAGGGGGACTTCTCCCCCGAGGAGCTCGAGGTCAGGGGGACCTCCCCCAAGGAGCTCGAGGTCAGGGGGATTTCTCCCCCAAGGAGCTCGAGGTCAGGGGGACTTCTCCCCCGAGGAGCTCGAGGTCAGGGGGACTTCTCCCCCGAGGAGCTCGAGGTCAGGGGGACTTCTCCCCCAAGGAGCTCGAGGTCAGGGGGACTTCTCCCCCAAGGAGCTCGAGGTCAGGGGGACTTCTCCCCCGAGGAGCTCGAAGTCAGGGGGACTTCTCCCCCAAGGAGCTCGAGGTCAGGGGGACTTCTCCCCCGAGGAGCTCGAGGTCAGGGGGACTTCTCCCCCGAGGAGCTCGAGGTCAGGAAGACCTCCCGCAAGGAGCTCGAGGTCAGGGGGACTTCTCCCCCAAGGAGCTCGAGGTCAGGGGGACTTCTCCCCCGAGGAGCTCGAGGTCAGGGGGACTTCTCCCCCGAGGAGCTCGAGGTCAGGGGGACTTCTCCCCCGAGGAGCTCGAGGTCAGGGGGACTTCTCCCCCAAGGAGCTCGAGGTCAGGGGGACTTCTCCCCCAAGGAGCTCGAGGTCAGGGGGACATCCCCCAAGCAGCTCGAGGTCAGGGGGACTTCTCCCCCAAGGAGCTCGAGGTCAGGGGGACTTCTCCCCCGAGGAGCTCGAGGTCAGGGGGGCTTCTCCTCCGAGGAGCTGGAGGTCAGGGGGACTTCTCCCCCAAGGAGCTCGAGGTCAGGGGGACTTCTCCCCCAAGGAGCTCGAGGTCAGGGGGACTTCTCCCCCAAGGAGCTCGAGGTCAGGGGGACTTCTCCCCCGAGGAGCTCGAGGTCAGGGGGACTTCTCCCCCAAGGAGCTCGAGGTCAGGGGGACTTCTCCCCCGAGGAGCTCGAGGTCAGGGGGACTTCTCCCCCGAGGAGCTCGAGGTCAGGGGGACTTCTCCCCCGAGGAGCTCGAGGACAGGGGGACTTCTCCCCCAAGGAGCTCGAGGTCAGGGGGACTTCTCCCCCGAGGAGCTCGAGGTCAGGGGGACTTCTCCGCCAAGGAGCTCGAGGTCAGGGGGACTTCTCCGCCAAGGAGCTCGAGGTCAGGGGGACTTCTCCCACAAGGAGCTCGAGGTCAGGGGGACTTCTCCCCCGAGGAGCTCGAGGTCAGGGGATCTTCTCCCGCAAGGAGCTCGAGGTCAGGGGGACTTCTCCCCCAAGGAGCTCGAGGTCAGGGGGACTTCTCCCCCAAGGAGCTCGAGGTCAGGGGGACTTCTCCCCCGAGGAGCCCGAGGTCAGGGGGACTTCTCCCCCAAGGAGCTCGAGGTCAGGGGGACTTTTCCCCCAAGGAGCTCGAGGTCAGGGGGACTTCTCCCCCGAGGAGCTCGAGGTCAGGGGGACTTCTCCCCCGAGGAGCTCGAGGTCAGGGGGACCTCCCCCAAGGAGCTCGAGGTCAGGGGGATTTCTCCCCCAAGGAGCTCGAGGTCAGGGGGACTTCTCCCCCGAGGAGCTCGAGGTCAGGGGGACTTCTCCCCCGAGGAGCTCGAGGTCAGAGGGACTTCTCCCCCGAGGAGCTCGAGGTCAGGGGGACCTCCCCCAAGGAGCTCGAGGTCAGGGGGACTTCTCCCCCAAGGAGCTCGAGGTCAGGGGGACTTCTCCCCCAAGGAGCTCGAGGTCAGGAAGACTTCTCCCGCAAGGAGCTCGAGGTCAGGGGGACTTCTCCCCCAAGGAGCTCGAGGTCAGGGGGACTTCTCCCCCAAGGAGCTCGAGGTCAGGGGGACTTCTCCCCCGAGGAGCTCGAGGTCAGGGGGACTTCTCCCCCGAGGAGCTCGAGGTCAGTGGGACTTCTCCCCCGAGGAGCTCGAGGTCAGGGGGACTTCTCCCCCGAAGAGCTCGAGGGCAGGGGGACTTCTCCCCCAAGGAGCTCGAGGTCAGGGGGACTTCTCCCCCAAGGAGCTCGAGGTCAGGGGGACTTTTCCCCCAAGGAGCTCGAGGTCAGGGGGACTTCTCCCCCGAGGAGCTCGAGGTCAGGGGGACTTCTCCCCCGAGGAGCTCGAGGTCAGGGGGAACTCCCCCAAGGAGCTCGAGGTCAGGGGGATTTCTCCCCCAAGGAGCTCGAGGTCAGGGGGACTTCTCCCCCGAGGAGCTCGAGGTCAGGGGGACTTCTCCCCCGAGGAGCTCGAGGTCAGGGGGACTTCTCCCCCAAGGAGCTCGAGGTCAGGGGGACTTCTCCCCCAAGGAGCTCGAGGTCAGGGGGACTTCTCTCCCGAGGAGCTCGAAGTCAGGGGGACTTCTCCCCCGAGGAGCTCGAGGTCAGGGGGACTTCTCCCCCAAGGAGCTCGAGGTCAGGGGGACTTCTCCCCCAAGGAGCTCGAGGTCAGGAAGACTTCTCCCGCAAGGAGCTCGAGGTCAGGGGGACTTCTCCCCCAAGGAGCTCGAGGTCAGGGGGACTTCTCCCCCAAGGAGCTCGAGGTCAGGGGGACTTCTCCCCCGAGGAGCTCGAGGTCAGGGGGACTTCTCCCCCGAGGAGCTCGAGGTCAGGGGGACTTCTCCCCCGAGGAGCTCGAGGTCAGGGGGACTTCTCCCCCGAGGAGCTCGAGGTCAGGGGGACTTCTCCCCCAAGGAGCTCGAAGTCAGGGGGACTTCTCCCCCGAGGAGCTCGAGGTCAGGGGGACTTCTCCCCCAAGGAGCTCGAGGTCAGTGGGACTTCTCCCCCAAGGAGCTCGAGGTCAGGGGGACTTCTCCCCCGAGGAGATCGTGGTCAGGGGGACTTCTCCCCCGAGGAGCTCGAGGTCAGGGGGACTTCTCCCCCAAGGAGCTCGAGGTCAGGGGGACATCCCCCAAGCAGCTCGAGGTCAGGGGGACTTCTCCCCCAAGGAGCTCGAGGTCAGGGGGACTTCTCCCCCGAGGAGCTCGAGGTCAGGGGGGCTTCTCCCCCGAGGAGCTGGAGGTCAGGGGGACTTCTCCCCCAAGGAGCTCGAGGTCAGGGGGACTTCTCCCCCAAGGAGCTCGAGGTCAGGGGGACTTCTCCCCCGAGGAGCTCGAGGTCAGGGGGACTTCTCCCCCAAGGAGCTCGAGGTCAGGGGGACTTCTCCCCCGAGGAGCTCGAGGTCAGGGGGACTTCTCCCCCAAGGAGCTCGAGGTCAGGGGGACTTCTCCCCCGAGGAGCTCGCGGTCAGGGTGACTTCTCCCCCGAGGAGCTCGAGGTCAGGGGGACTTCTCCCCCAAGGAGCTCGAGGTCAGGGGGACTTCTCCCCCGAAGAGCTCGAGGTCAGGGGGACTTCTCCCCCGAGGAGCTCGAGGTCAGGGGGACCTCCCCCGAGGAGCTCGAGGTCAGGGGGACTTCTCCCCCAAGGAGCTCGAGGTCAGGGGGGACTTCTCCCCCGAGGAGCTCGAGGTCAGGGGGACTTCTCCTCCAAGGAGCTCGAGGTCAGGGGGACTTCTCCCCCAAGGAGCTCGAGGTCAGGGGGACTTCTCCCCCAAGGAGCTGGAGGTCAGGGGGACTTCTCCGCCAAGGAGCTCGAGGTCAGGGGGACTTCTCCGACAAGGAGCTCGAGGTCAGGGGGACTTCTCCCCCAAGGAGCTCGAGGTCAGGGGGACTTCTCCCCCGAGGAGCTCGAGGTCAGGGGAACTTCTCCCGCAAGAAGCTCGAGGTCAGGGGGACTTCTCCCCCAAGGAGCTCGAGGTCAGGGGGACTTCTCCCCCAAGGAGCTCGAGGTCAGGGGGACTTCTCCCCCGAGGAGCCCGAGGTCAGGGGGACTTCTCCCCCAAGGAGCTCGAGGTCAGGGGGACTTCTCCCCCGAGGAGCTCGAGGTCAGGGGGACTTCTCCCCCGAGGAGCTCGAGGTCAGGGGGACCTCCCCCAAGGAGCTCGAGGTCAGGGGGATTTCTCCCCCAAGGAGCTCGAGGTCAGGGGGACTTCTCCCCCGAGGAGCTCGAGGTCAGGGGGACTTCTCCCCCGAGGAGCTCGAGGTCAGGGGGACTTCTCCCCCAAGGAGCTCGAGGTCTGGGGGACTTCTCCCCCAAGGAGCTCGAGGTCAGGGGGACTTCTCCCCCGAGGAGCTCGAAGTCAGGGGGACTTCTCCCCCAAGGAGCTCGAGGTCAGGGGGACTTCTCCCCCGAGGAGCTCGAGGTCAGGGGGACTTCTCCCCCAAGGAGCTCGAGGTCAGGAAGACTTCTCCCGCAAGGAGCTCGAGGTCAGGGGGACTTCTCCCCCGAGGAGCTCGAGGTCAGGGGGACTTCTCCCCCAAGGAGCTCGAGGTCAGGGGGACTTCTCCCCCGAGGAGCTCGAGGTCAGGGGGACTTCTCCCCCGAGGAGCTCGAGGTCAGGGGGACTTCTCCCCCGAGGAGCTCGAGGTCAGGGGGACTTCTCCCCCGAGGAGCTCGAGGTCAGGGGGACTTCTCCCCCGAGGAGCTCGAGGTCAGGGGGACTTCTCCCCCGAGGAGCTCGAGGTCAGGGGGACTTCTCCCCCAAGGAGCTCGAGGTCAGGGGGACTTCTCCCCCGAGGAGCTCGAGGTCAGGGGGGCTTCTACTCCGAGGAGCTGGAGGTCAGGGGGACTTCTCCCCCAAGGAGCTCGAGGTCAGGGGGACTTCTCCCCCAAGGAGCTCGAGGTCAGGGGGACTTCTCCCCCAAGGAGCTCGAGGTCAGGGGGACTTCTCCCCCAAGGAGCTCGAGGTCAGGGGGACTTCTCCCCCGAGGAGCTCGAGGTCAGGGGGACTTCTCCCCCGAGGAGCTCGAGGTCAGGGGGACTTCTCCCCCGAGGAGCTCGAGGACAGGGGGACTTCTCCCCCAAGGAGCTCGAGGTCAGGGGGACTTCTCCCCCGAGGAGCTCGAGGTCAGGGGGACTGCTCCGCCAAGGAGCTCGAGGTCAGGGGGACTTCTCCGCCAAGGAGCTCGAGGTCAGGGGGACTTCTCCCACAAGGAGCTCGAGGTCAGGGGGACTTCTCCCCCGAGGAGCTCGAGGTCAGGGGATCTTCTCCCGCAAGGAGCTCGAGGTCAGGGGGACTTCTCCCCCAAGGAGCTCGAGGTCAGGGGGACTTCTCCCCCAAGGAGCTCGAGGTCAGGGGGACTTCTCCCCCGAGGAGCCCGAGGTCAGGGGGACTTCTCCCCCAAGGAGCTCGAGGTCAGGGGGACTTTTCCCCCAAGGAGCTCGAGGTCAGGGGGACTTCTCCCCCGAGGAGCTCGAGGTCAGGGGGACTTCTCCCCCGAGGAGCTCGAGGTCAGGGGGACCTCCCCCAAGGAGCTCGAGTTCAGGGGGATTTCTCCCCCAAGGAGCTCGAGGTCAGGGGGACTTCTCCCCCGAGGAGCTCGAGGTCAGGGGGACTTCTCCCCCGAGGAGCTCGAGGTCAGGGGGACTTCTCCCCCAAGGAGCTCGAGGTCAGGGGGACTTCTCCCCCAAGGAGCTCGAGGTCAGGGGGACTTCTCTCCCGAGGAGCTCGAAGTCAGGGGGACTTCTCCCCCGAGGAGCTCGAGGTCAGGGGGACTTCTCCCCCAAGGAGCTCGAGGTCAGGGGGACTTCTCCCCCAAGGAGCTCGAGGTCAGGAAGACTTCTCCCGCAAGGAGCTCGAGGTCAGGGGGACTTCTCCCCCAAGGAGCTCGAGGTCAGGGGGACTTCTCCCCCAAGGAGCTCGAGGTCAGGGGGACTTCTCCCCCGAGGAGCTCGAGGTCAGGGGGACTTCTCCCCCGAGGAGCTCGAGGTCAGTGGGACTTCTCCCCCGAGGAGCTCGAGGTCAGGGGGACTTCTCCCCCAAGGAGCTCGAGGTCAGGGGGACTTCTCCCCCGAGGAGCTCGAGGTCAGGGGGACTTCTCCCCCAAGGAGCTCGAGGGCAGGGGGACTTCTCCCCCAAGGAGCTCGAGGTCAGGGGGACTTCTCCCCCAAGGAGCTCGAGGTCAGGGGGACTTCTCCCCCGAGGAGATCGTGGTCAGGGGGACTTCTCCCCCGAGGAGCTCGAGGTCAGGGGGACTTCTCCCCCAAGGAGCTCGAGGTCAGGGGGACATCCCCCAAGCAGCTCGAGGTCAGGGGGACTTCTCCCCCAAGGAGCTCGAGGTCAGGGGGACTTCTCCCCCGAGGAGCTCGAGGTCAGGGGGGCTTCTGCCCCGAGGAGCTGGAGGTCAGGGGGACTTCTCCCCCAAGGAGCTCGAGGTCAGGGGGACTTCTCCCCCAAGTAGCTCGAGGTCAGGGGGACTTCTCCCCCGAGGAGCTCGAGGTCAGGGGGACTTCTCCCCCAAGGAGCTCGAGGTCAGGGGGACTTCTCCCCCAAGGAGCTCGAGGTCAGGGGGACTTCTCCCCCAAGGAGCTGGAGGTCAGGGGGACTTCTCCGCCAAGGAGCTCGAGGTCAGGGGGACTTCTCCGACAAGGAGCTCGAGGTCAGGGGGACTTCTCCCCCAAGGAGCTCGAGGTCAGGGGGACTTCTCCCCCGAGGAGCTCGCGGTCAGGGTGACCTCCCCCGAGGAGCTCGAGGTCAGGGGGACTTCTCCCCCAAGGAGCTCGAGGTCAGGGGGACTTCTCCCCCGAAGAGCTCGAGGTCAGGGGGACTTCTCCACCGAGGAGCTCGAGGTCAGGGGGACCTCCCCCGAGGAGCTCGAGGTCAGGGGGACTTCTCCCCCAAGGAGCTCGAGGTCAGGGGGGACTTCTCCCCCGAGGAGCTCGAGGTCAGGGGGACTTCTCCTCCAAGGAGCTCGAGGTCAGGGGGACTTCTCCCCCAAGGAGCTCGAGGTCAGGGGGACTTCTCCCCCAAGGAGCTGGAGGTCAGGGGGACTTCTCCGCCAAGGAGCTCGAGGTCAGGGGGACTTCTCCGACAAGGAGCTCGAGGTCAGGGGGACTTCTCCCCCAAGGAGCTCGAGGTCAGGGGGACTTCTCCCCCGAGGAGCTCGAGGTCAGGGGAACTTCTCCCGCAAGAAGCTCGAGGTCAGGGGGACTTCTCCCCCAAGGAGCTCGAGGTCAGGGGGGCTTCTCCTCCGAGGAGCTGGAGGTCAGGGGGACTTCTCCCCCAAGGAGCTCGAGGTCAGGGGGACTTCTCCCCCAAGGAGCTCGAGGTCAGGGGGACTTCTCCCCCAAGGAGCTCGAGGTCAGGGGGACTTCTCCCCCAAGGAGCTCGAGGTCAGGGGGACTTCTCCCCCAAGGAGCTCGAGGTCAGGGGGAATTCTCCCCCGAGGAGCTCGAGGTCAGGGGGACTTCTCCCCCGAGGAGCTCGAGGTCAGGGGGACTTCTCCCCCGAGGAGCTCGAGGACAGGGGGACTTCTCCCCCAAGGAGCTCGAGGTCAGGGGGACTTCTCCCCCGAGGAGCTCGAGGTCAGGGGGACTGCTCCGCCAAGGAGCTCGAGGTCAGGGGGACTTCTCCGCCAAGGAGCTCGAGGTCAGGGGGACTTCTCCCACAAGGAGCTCGAGGTCAGGGGGACTTCTCCCCCAAGGAGCTCGAGGTCAGGGGGACTTCTCCCCCAAGGAGCTCGAGGTCAGGGGGACTTCTCCCCCGAGGAGCTCGAGGTCAGGGGGACTTCTCCCCCGAGGAGCTCGAGGTCAGTGGGACTTCTCCCCCGAGGAGCTCGAGGTCAGGGGGACTTCTCCCCCAAGGAGCTCGAGGTCAGGGGGACTTCTCCCCCGAGGAGCTCGAGGTCAGGGGGACTTCTCCCCCAAGGAGCTCGAGGGCAGGGGGACTTCTCCCCCAAGGAGCTCGAGGTCAGGGGGACTTCTCCCCCAACGAGCTCGAGGTCAGGGGGACTTCTCCCCCGAGGAGATCGTGGTCAGGGGGACTTCTCCCCCGAGGAGCTCGAGGTCAGGGGGACTTCTCCCCCAAGGAGCTCGAGGTCAGGGGGACATCCCCCAAGCAGCTCGAGGTCAGGGGGACTTCTCCCCCAAGGAGCTCGAGGTCAGGGGGACTTCTCCCCCGAGGAGCTCGAGGTCAGGGGGGCTTCTGCCCCGAGGAGCTGGAGGTCAGGGGGACTTCTCCCCCAAGGAGCTCGAGGTCAGGGGGACTTCTCCCCCAAGGAGCTCGAGGTCAGGGGGACTTCTCCCCCGAGGAGCTCGAGGTCAGGGGGACTTCTCCCCCAAGGAGCTCGAGGTCAGGGGGACTTCTCCCCCAAGGAGCTCGAGGTCAGGGGGACTTCTCCCCCAAGGAGCTGGAGGTCAGGGGGACTTCTCCCCCGAGGAGCTCGAGGTCAGGGGGGCTTCTGCCCCGAGGAGCTGGAGGTCAGGGGGACTTCTCCCCCAAGGAGCTCGAGGTCAGGGGGACTTCTCCCCCAAGGAGCTCGAGGTCAGGGGGACTTCTCCCCCGAGGAGCTCGAGGTCAGGGGGACTTCTCCCCCAAGGAGCTCGAGGTCAGGGGGACTTCTCCCCCAAGGAGCTCGAGGTCAGGGGGACTTCTCCCCCAAGGAGCTGGAGGTCAGGGGGACTTCTCCGCCAAGGAGCTCGAGGTCAGGGGGACTTCTCCGACAAGGAGCTCGAGGTCAGGGGGACTTCTCCCCCAAGGAGCTCGAGGTCAGGGGGACTTCTCCCCCGAGGAGCTCGCGGTCAGGGTGACCTCCCCCGAGGAGCTCGAGGTCAGGGGGACTTCTCCCCCAAGGAGCTCGAGGTCAGGGGGACTTCTCCCCCGAAGAGCTCGAGGTCAGGGGGACTTCTCCCCCGAGGAGCTCGAGGTCAGGGGGACCTCCCCCGAGGAGCTCGAGGTCAGGGGGACTTCTCCCCCAAGGAGCTCGAGGTCAGGGGGGACTTCTCCCCCGAGGAGCTCGAGGTCAGGGGGACTTCTCCTCCAAGGAGCTCGAGGTCAGGGGGACTTCTCCCCCAAGGAGCTCGAGGTCAGGGGGACTTCTCCCCCAAGGAGCTGGAGGTCAGGGGGACTTCTCCGCCAAGGAGCTCGAGGTCAGGGGGACTTCTCCGACAAGGAGCTCGAGGTCAGGGGGACTTCTCCCCCAAGGAGCTCGAGGTCAGGGGGACTTCTCCCCCGAGGAGCTCGAGGTCAGGGGAACTTCTCCCGCAAGAAGCTCGAGGTCAGGGGGACTTCTCCCCCAAGGAGCTCGAGGTCAGGGGGGCTTCTCCTCCGAGGAGCTGGAGGTCAGGGGGACTTCTCCCCCAAGGAGCTCGAGGTCAGGGGGACTTCTCCCCCAAGGAGCTCGAGGTCAGGGGGACTTCTCCCCCAAGGAGCTCGAGGTCAGGGGGACTTCTCCCCCAAGGAGCTCGAGGTCAGGGGGACTTCTCCCCCAAGGAGCTCGAGGTCAGGGGGACTTCTCCCCCGAGGAGCTCGAGGTCAGGGGGACTTCTCCCCCGAGGAGCTCGAGGTCAGGGGGACTTCTCCCCCGAGGAGCTCGAGGACAGGGGGACTTCTCCCCCAAGGAGCTCGAGGTCAGGGGGACTTCTCCCCCGAGGAGCTCGAGGTCAGGGGGACTGCTCCGCCAAGGAGCTCGAGGTCAGGGGGACTTCTCCGCCAAGGAGCTCGAGGTCAGGGGGACTTCTCCCACAAGGAGCTCGAGGTCAGGGGGACTTCTCCCCCAAGGAGCTCGAGGTCAGGGGGACTTCTCCCCCAAGGAGCTCGAGGTCAGGGGGACTTCTCCCCCGAGGAGCTCGAGGTCAGGGGGACTTCTCCCCCGAGGAGCTCGAGGTCAGTGGGACTTCTCCCCCGAGGAGCTCGAGGTCAGGGGGACTTCTCCCCCAAGGAGCTCGAGGTCAGGGGGACTTCTCCCCCGAGGAGCTCGAGGTCAGGGGGACTTCTCCCCCAAGGAGCTCGAGGGCAGGGGGACTTCTCCCCCAAGGAGCTCGAGGTCAGGGGGACTTCTCCCCCAAGGAGCTCGAGGTCAGGGGGACTTCTCCCCCGAGGAGATCGTGGTCAGGGGGACTTCTCCCCCGAGGAGCTCGAGGTCAGGGGGACTTCTCCCCCAAGGAGCTCGAGGTCAGGGGGACATCCCCCAAGCAGCTCGAGGTCAGGGGGACTTCTCCCCCAAGGAGCTCGAGGTCAGGGGGACTTCTCCCCCGAGGAGCTCGAGGTCAGGGGGGCTTCTGCCCCGAGGAGCTGGAGGTCAGGAGGACTTCTCCCCCAAGGAGCTCGAGGTCAGGGGGACTTCTCCCCCAAGGAGCTCGAGGTCAGGGGGACTTCTCCCCCGAGGAGCTCGAGGTCAGGGGGACTTCTCCCCCAAGGAGCTCGAGGTCAGGGGGACTTCTCCCCCGAAGAGCTCGAGGTCAGGGGGACTTCTCCCCCGAGGAGCTCGAGGTCAGGGGGACCTCCCCCGAGGAGCTCGAGGTCAGGGGGACTTCTCCCCCAAGGAGCTCGAGGTCAGGGGGGACTTCTCCCCCGAGGAGCTCGAGGTCAGGGGGACTTCTCCTCCAAGGAGCTCGAGGTCAGGGGGACTTCTCCCCCAAGGAGCTCGAGGTCAGGGGGACTTCTCCCCCAAGGAGCTGGAGGTCAGGGGGACTTCTCCGCCAAGGAGCTCGAGGTCAGGGGGACTTCTCCGACAAGGAGCTCGAGGTCAGGGGGACTTCTCCCCCAAGGAGCTCGAGGTCAGGGGGACTTCTCCCCCGAGGAGCTCGAGGTCAGGGGAACTTCTCCCGCAAGAAGCTCGAGGTCAGGGGGACTTCTCCCCCAAGGAGCTCGAGGTCAGGGGGACTTCTCCCCCAAGGAGCTCGAGGTCAGGGGGACTTCTCCCCCGAGGAGCCCGAGGTCAGGGGGACTTCTCCCCCAAGGAGCTCGAGGTCAGGGGGACTTCTCCCCCAAGGAGCTCGAGGTCAGGGGGACTTCTCCCCCGAGGAGCTCGAGGTCAGGGGGACTTCTCCCCCGAGGAGCTCGAGGTCAGGGGGACCTCCCCCAAGGAGCTCGAGGTCAGGGGGATTTCTCCCCCAAGGAGCTCGAGGTCAGGGGGACTTCTCCCCCGAGGAGCTCGAGGTCAGGGGGACTTCTCCCCCGAGGAGCTCGAGGTCAGGGGGACTTCTCCCCCGAGGAGCTCGAGGTCAGGGGGACTTCTCCCCCAAGGAGCTCGAGGTCAGGGGGACTTCTCCCCCGAGGAGCTCGAAGTCAGGGGGACTTCTCCCCCGAGGAGCTCGAGGTCAGGGGGACTTCTCCCCCGAGGAGCTCGAGGTCAGGGGGACTTCTCCCCCGAGGAGCTCGAGGTCAGGGGGACTTCTCCCCCAAGGAGCTCGAGGTCAGGAAGACTTCTCCCGCAAGGAGCTCGAGGTCAGGGGGACTTCTCCCCCAAGGAGCTCGAGGTCTGGGGGACTTCTCCCCCAAGGAGCTCGAGGTCAGGGGGACTTCTCCCCCGAGGAGCTCGAGGTCAGGGGGACTTCTCCCCCGAGGAGCTCGAGGTCAGGGGGACTTCTCCCCCGAGGAGCTCGAGGTCAGGGGGACTTCTCCCCCAAGGAGCTCGAGGTCAGGGGGACTTCTCCCCCGAGGAGCTCGAGGTCAGGGGGACTTCTCCCCCAAGGAGCTCGAGGTCAGGGGGACTTCTCCCCCAAGGAGCTCGAGGTCAGGGGGACTTCTCCCCCAAGGAGCTCGAGGTCAGGGGGACCTCCCCCGAGGAGCTCGAGGTCAGGGGGACTTCTCCCCCGAGGAGCTCGAGGTCAGGGGGACTTCTCCCCCGAGGAGCTCGAGGTCAGGGGGACTTCTCCCCCGAGGAGCTCGAGGTCAGGGGGACTTCTCCCCCAAGGAGCTCGAGGTCAGGGGGACTTCTCCCCCAAGGAGCTCGAGGTCAGGGGGACATCCCCCAAGCAGATCGAGGTCAGGGGAACTTCTCCCCCAAGGAGCTCGAGGTCAGGGGGACTTCTCCCCCGAGGAGCTCGAGGTCAGGGGGGCTTCTCCTCCGAGGAGCTGGAGATCAGGGGGACTTCTCCCCCAAGGAGCTCGAGGTCAGGGGGACTTCTCCCCCAAGGAGCTCGAGGTCAGGGGGACTTCTCCCCCAAGGAGCTCGAGGTCAGGGGGACTTCTCCCCCGAGGAGCTCGAGGTCAGGGGGACTTCTCCCCCAAGGAGCTCGAGGTCAGGGGGACTTCTCCCCCGAGGAGCTCGAGGTCAGGGGGACTTCTCCCCAGAGGAGCTCGAGGTCAGGGGGACTTCTCCCCCGAGGAGCTCGAGGACAGGGGGACTTCTCCCCCAAGGAGCTCGAGGTCAGGGGGACTTCTCCCCCGAGGAGCTCGAGGTCAGGGGGACTTCTCCCCCGAGGAGCTCGAGGTCAGGGGGACTTCTCCCCCAAGGAGCTCGAGGTCAGGGGGACTTCTCCACCGAGGAGCTCGAGGTCAGGGGGACTTCTCCCCCGAGGAGCTCGAGGTCAGGGGGACTTCTCCCCCGAGGAGCTCGAGGTCAGGGGGACTTCTCCCCCAAGGAGCTCGAGGTCAGGGGGACTTCTCCCCCGAGGACCTCGAGGTCAGGGGAACTTCAACCCCGAGGAGCTCGAGGTCAGGGGGACTTCTCCCCCAAGGAGCTCGAGGTCAGGGGGACTTCTCCGCCAAGGAGCTCGATGTCAGGGGGACTTCTCCCCCAAGGAGCTCGAGGTCAGGGGGACTTCTCCCCCGAGGAGCTCGAGGTCAGGGGGACTTCTCCCGCAAGGAGCTCGAGATCAGGGGGACCTCCCCCAAGGAGCTCGAGGTCAGGCAGACTTCTCCGCCAAGGAGCTCGAGGTCAGGGGGACTTCTCCGCCAAGGAGCTCGAGGTCAGGGGGACTTCTCCCCCAAGGAGCTCGAGGTCAGGGGGACTTCTCCCCCGAGGAGCTCGAGGTCAGGGGGACTTCTCCCGCAAGGAGCTCGAGATCAGGGGGACTTCTCCCCCAAGGAGCTCGAGGTCAGGGGGACTTCTTCCCCAAGGAGCTCGAGGTCAGGGGGACTTCTCCCCCGAGGAGCCTGAGGTCAGGGGGACCTCCCCCAAGGAGCTCGAGGTCAGGGGGACTTCTCCCCCAAGGAGCTCGAGGTCAGGGGGACTTCTCCCCCTAGGAGCTCGAGGTCAGGGGGACTTCTCCCCCGAGGAGTTCGAGGTCAGGGGGACTTCTCCCCCGAGGAGCTCGAGGTCAGGGGGACTTCTCCCCCGAGGAGCTCGAGGTCAGGGGGACACCTCCCCCGAGGGGCTCGAGGTCAGGGGGACTTCTCCCCCCAGGAGCTCGAGGTCAGGGGGACTTCTCCCCCAAGGAGCTCGAGGTCAGGGGGACTTCTCCCCCAAGGAGCTCGAGGTCAGGAAGACTTCTCCCGCAAGGAGCTCGAGGTCAGGGGGACTTCTCCCCCAAGGAGCTCGAGGTCAGGGGTACCTCCCCCAAGGAGCTCGAGGTCAGGGGGACCTCCCCCGAGGAGCTCGAGGTCAGGGGGACTTCTCCCCCGAGGAGCTCGAGGTCAGGGGGACTTCTCCCCCGAGGAGCTCGAGGTCAGGGGGACTTCACCCCCAAGGAGCTCGAGGTCAGGGGGACCTCCCCCGAGGAGATCGAGGTCAGGGGGACTACTCCCCCGAGGAGCTCGAGGTCAGGGGGACTTCTCCCCCAAGGAGCTCGAGGTCAGGGGGACTTCTCCCCCGAGGAGCTCGAGGTCAGGGGGACTTCTCCCCCAAGGAGCTCGAGGTCAGGGGGACTTCCCCCCAAGGAGCTCGAGGTCAGGGGGACTTCTCCCCCGAGGAGCTCGAGGTCAGGGGGACTTCTCCCCCAAGGAGCTCGAGGTCAGGGGGACTTCTCCCCCGAGGAGCTCGAGGTCAGGGGGACTTCTCCCCCAAGGAGCTCGAGGTCAGGGGGACTTCTCCCCCAAGGAGCTCGAGGTCAGGGGGACTTCTCCCTCAAGGAGCTCGAGGTCAGCGGGACATCCCCCAAGCAGCTCGAGGTCGGGGGACTTCTCCCCCAAGGAGCTCGAGGTCAGGGGGACTTCTCCCCCGAGGAGCTCGAGGTCAGGGGGACTTCTCCCCCGAGGAGCTGGAGGTCAGGGGGACTTCTCCCCCAAGGAGCTCGAGGTCAGGGGGACTTCTCCCCCAAGGAGCTCGAGGTCAGGGGGACTTCTCCCCCAAGGAGCTCGAGGTCAGGGGGACTTCTCCCCCGAGGAGCTCGAGGTCAGGGTGACTTCTCCCCCGAGGAGCTCGAGGTCAGGGGGACTTCTCCCCCGAGGAGCTCGAGGTCAGGGGGACTTCTCCCCCGAGGAGCTCGAGGTCAGGGGGACTTCTCCCCCGAGGAGCTCGAGGTCAGGGGGACTTCTCCCCCGAGGAGCTCGAGGTCAGGGGGACTTCTCCCCCGAGGAGCTCGAGGTCAGGGGGACTTCTCCTCCAAGGAGCTCGAGGTCAGGGGGACTTCTCCCCCAAGGAGCTCGAGGTCAGGGGGACTTGTCCCCCAAGGAGCTCGAGGTCAGGGGGACTTCTCCGCCAAGGAGCTCGAGGTCAGGGGGACTTCTCCGCCAAGGAGCTCGAGGTCAGGGGGACTTCTCCCCCAAGGAGCTCGAGGTCAGGGGGACTTCTCCCCCGAGGACCTCGAGGTCAGGGGAACTTCAACCCCGAGGAGCTCGAGGTCAGGGGGACTTCTCCCCCAAGGAGCTCGAGGTCAGGAGGACTTCTCCCCCGAGGACCTCGAGGTCAGGGGGACTTCTCCCCCAAGGGGCTCGAGGTCAGGGGGACTTCTCCCCCGAGGAGCTCGAGGTCAGGGGGACTTCTCCCCCGAGGAGCTCGAGGTCAGGGTGACTTCTCCCCCGAGGAGCTCGAGGTCAGGGGGACTTCTCCCCCGAGGAGCTCGAGGTCAGGGGGACTTCTCCCCCGAGGAGCTCGAGGTCAGGGGGACTTCTCCCCCGAGGAGCTCGAGGTCAGGGGGACTTCTCCCCCGAGGAGCTCGAGGTCAGGGGGACTTCTCCCCCGAGGAGCTCGAGGTCAGGGGGACTTCTCCTCCAAGGAGCTCGAGGTCAGGGGGACTTCTCCCCCGAGGAGCTCGAGGTCAGGGGGACTTCTCCCCCGAGGAGCTCGAGGTCAGGGTGACGTCTCCCCCGAGGAGCTCGAGGTCAGGGGGACTTCTCCCCCAAGGAGCTCGAGGTCAGGGGGACTTCTCCCACGAGGAGCTCGAGGTCAGGGGGGCTTCTCCTCCGAGGAGCTGGAGGTCAGGGGGACTTCTCCCCCAAGGAGCTCGAGGTCAGGGGGACTTCTCCCCCAAGGAGCTCGAGGTCAGGGGGACTTCTCCCCCAAGGAGCTCGAGGTCAGGGGGACTTCTCCCCCGAGGAGCTCGAGGTCAGGGGGACTTCTCCCCCGAGGAGCTCGAGGTCAGGGGGACATCTCCCCCGAGGAGCTCGAGGTCAGGGGGACTTCTCCCCCGAGGAGCTCGAGGTCAGGGGGACTTATCCCCCAAGGAGCTCGAGGTCAGGGGGACTTCTCCCCCGAGGAGCTCGAGGTCAGGGGGACTTCTCCCCCGAGGAGCTCGAGGTCAGGGGGACCTCCCCCAAGGAGCTCGAGGTCAGGGGGACTTCTCCCCCGCGGAGCTCGAGGTCAGGGGGACTTCTCCCCCGAGGAGCTCGAGGTCAGGGGGACTTCTCCCCCGAGGAGCTCGAGGTCAGGGGGACCTCCCCCAAGGAGCTCGAGGTCAGGGGGAATTCTCCCCCGAGGAGCTCGAGGTCAGGGGGACTTCTCCCCCAAGGAGCTCGAGGTCAGGGGGACTTCTCCCCCAAGGAGCTCGAGGTCAGGGGGACTTCTCCCCCAAGGAGCTCGAGGTCAGGGGGACTTCTCCGCCAAGGAGCTCGAGGTCAGGGGGACTTCTCCGCCAAGGAGCTCGAGGTCAGGGGGACTTCTCCCCCAAGGAGCTCGAGGTCAGGGGGCTTCTCCCCCGAGGAGCTCGAGGTCAGGGGAACTTCTCCCGCAAGGAGCTCGAGGTCAGGGGGACTTCTCCCCCAAGGAGCTCGAGGTCAGGGGGACTTCTCCCCCAAGGAGCTCGAGGTCAGGGGGACTTCTCCCCCGAGGAGCCCGAGGTCAGGGGGACCTCCCCCAAGGAGCTCGAGGTCAGGGGGACTTCTCCCCCAAGGAGCTCGAGGTCAGGGGGACTTCTCCCCCTAGGAGCTCGAGGTCAGGGGGTCTTCTCCCCCGAGGAGCTCGAGGTCAGGGGGACCTCCCCCAAGGAGCTCGAGGTCAGGGGGATTTCTCCCCCAAGGAGCTCGAGGTCAGGGGGACTTCTCCCCCGAGGAGCCCGAGGTCAGGGGGACTTCTCACCCAAGGAGCTCGAGGTCCGGGGGACTTCTCCCCCAAGGAGCTCGAGGTCCGGGGGACTTCTCCCCCAAGGAGCTCGAGGTCAGGGGGACTTCTCCCCCGAGGAGCCCGAGGTCAGGGGGACTTCTCCCCCGAGGAGCCCGAGGTCAGGGGGACTTCTCCCCCGAGGAGCTCGAGGTCAGGGGGATTTCTCCCGCAAGGAGCTCGAGGTCAGGGGGACTTCTCCCCCGAGGAGCTCGAGGTCAGGGGGACTTCTCCCCCAAGGAGCTCGAGGTCAGGGGGACTTCTCCCCCGAGGAGCTCGAGGTCAGGGGGACTTCTCCCCCGAGGAGCTCGAGGTCAGGGGGACTTCTCCCCCGAGGAGCTCGAGGTCAGGGGGACACCTCCCCCGAGGGGCTCGAGGTCAGGGGGACTTCTCCCCCCAGGAGCTCGAGGTCAGGGGGACTTCTCCCCCAAGGAGCTCGAGGTCAGGGGGACTTCTCCCCCAAGGAGCTCGAGGTCAGGAAGACTTCTCCCGCAAGGAGCTCGTGGTCAGGGGGACTTCTCCCCCAAGGAGCTCGAGGTCAGGGGGACCTCCCCCAAGGAGCTCGAGGTCAGGGGGACCTCCCCCGAGGAGCTCGAGGTCAGGGGGACTTCTCCCCCGAGGAGCTCGAGGTCAGGGGGACTTCTCCCCCGAGGAGCTCGAGGTCAGGGGGACTTCACCCCCAAGGAGCTCGAGGTCAGGGGGACTTCTCCCCCGAGGAGCTCGAGGTCAGGGGGACTACTCCCCCGAGGAGCTCGAGATCAGGGGGACTTCTCCCCCAAGGAGCTCGAGGTCAGGGGTACTTCTCCCCCGAGGAGCTCGAGGTCAGGGGGACTTCTCCCCCAAGGAGCTCGAGGTCAGGGGGACTTTCCCCCAAGGAGCTCGAGGTCAGGGGGACTTCTCCCCCAAGGAGCTCGAGGTCAGGGGGACTTCTCCCCCGAGGAGCTCGAGGTCAGGGGGACTTCTCCCCCGAGGAGCTCGAGGTCAGGGGGGACGTCTCCCCAAGGAGCTCGAGGTCAGGGGGACTTCTCCCCCGAGGAGCTCGAGGTCAGGGGGACTTCTCCCCCAAGGAGCTCGAGGTCAGGGGGACTTCTCCCCCAAGGAGCTCGAGGTCAGGGGGACTTCTCCCTCAAGGAGCTCGAGGTCAGGGGGACATCCCCCAAGCAGCTCGAGGTCGGGGGACTTCTCCCCCAAGGAGCTCGAGGTCAGGGGGACTTCTCCCCCGAGGAGCTCGAGGTCAGGGGGACTTCTCCCCCGAGGAGCTGGAGGTCAGGGGGACTTCTCCCCCAAGGAGCTCGAGGTCAGGGGGACTTCTCCCCCAAGGAGCTCGAGGTCAGGGGGACTTCTCCCCCAAGGAGCTCGAGGTCAGGGGGACTTCTCCCCCGAGGAGCTCGAGGTCAGGGTGAATTCTCCCCCGAGGAGCTCGAGGTCAGGGGGACTTCTCCCCCGAGGAGCTCGAGGTCAGGGGGACCTCCCCCGAGGAGCTCGAGGTCAGGGGGACTTCTCCCCCGAGGAGCTCGAGGTCAGGGGGACTTCTCCCCCGAGGAGCTCGAGGTCAGGGGGACTTCTCCCCCGAGGAGCTCGAGGTCAGGGGGACTTCTCCCCCGAGGAGCTCGAGGTCAGGGGGACTTCTCCTCCAAGGAGCTCGAGGTCAGGGGGACTTCTCCACCAAGGAGCTCGAGGTCAGGGGGACTTCTCCCCCAAGGAGCTCGAGGTCAGGGGGACTTCTCCGCCAAGGAGCTCGAGGTCAGGGGGACTTCTCCGCCAAGGAGCTCGAGGTCAGGGGGACTTCTCCCCCAAGGAGCTCGAGGTCAGGGGGACTTCTCCCCCGATGACCTCGAGGTCAGGCGAACTTCTCCCGCAAGGAGCTCGAGGTCAGGGGGACTCTCCCCCAAGGAGCTCGAGGTCAGGGGGACTTCTCGCCCAAGGAGCTCGAGGTCAGGGGGACTTCTCCCCCGAGGAGCCCGAGGTCAGGGGGACATCTCCCCCAAGGAGCTCGAGGTCAGGGGGACTTCTCCCCCAAGGAGCTCGAGGTCAGGGGGACTTCTCCCCCGAGGAGCTCGAGGTCAGGGGGACTTCTCCCCCGAGGAGCTCGAGGTCAGGGGGACCTCCCCCAAGGAGCTCGAGGTCAGGGGGATTTCTCCCCCAAGGAGCTCGAGGTCAGGGGGACTTCTCCCCCGAGGAGCTCGAGGTCAGGGGGACTTCTCCCCCGAGGAGCTCGACGTCAGGGGGACTTCTCCCCCAAGGAGCTCGAGGTCAGGGGGACCTCTCCCCCAAGGAGCTCAAGGTCAGGGGGACTTCTCCCCCGAGGAGCTCGAGGTCAGGGGGACTTCTCCCCCGAGGAGCTCGAGGTCAGGGGGACTTCGCCCCCAAGGAGCTCGAGGTCAGGGGGACTACACCCCCAAGGAGCTCGAGGTCAGGAAGACTACTCCCGCAAGGAGCTCGAGGTCAGGGGGACTTCTCCCCCAAGGAGCTCGAGGTCAGGGGGACTTCTCCCCCAAGGAGCTCGAGGTCAGGGGGACTTCTCCCCCGAGGAGCTCGAGGTCAGGGGGACTTCTCCCCCAAGGAGCTCGAGGTCAGTGGGACTTCTCCCCCGAGGAGCTCGAGGTCAGGGGGACTTCTCCCCCGAGGAGCTCGAGGTCAGGGGGACTTCTCCCCCAAGGAGCTCGAGGTCAGGGGGACTTCTCCCCCCGAGGAGCTCGAGGTGAGGGGGACTTCTCCCCCAAGGAGCTCGAGGTCAGGGGGACTTCTCCCCCGAGGAGCTCGAGGTCAGGGGGACTTCTCCCCCAAGGAGCTCGAGGTCAGGGGGACATCCCCCAAGCAGCTCGAGGTCAGGGGGACTTCTCCCCCAAGGAGCTCGAGGTCAGGGGGACTTCTCCCCCGAGGAGCTCGAGGTCAGGGGGACTTCTCCCCCGAGGAGCTGGAGGTCAGGGGGACTTCTCCCCCAAGGAGCTCGAGGTCAGGGGGACTTCTCCCCCAAGTAGCTCGAGGTCAGGGGGACTTCTCCCCCAAGGAGCTCGAGGTCAGGGGGACTTCTCCCCCGAGGAGCTCGAGGTCAGGGGGACTTCTCCCCCAAGGAGCTCGAGGTCAGGGGGACTTCTCCCCCGAGGAGCTCGAGGTCAGGGGGACTTCTCCCCCGAGGAGCTCGAGGTCAGGGGGACTTCTCCCCCAAGGAGCTCGAGGTCAGGGGGACTTCTCCCCCGAGGAGCTCGAGATCAGGGGGACTTCTCCTCCAAGGAGCTCGAGTTCAGGGGGACTTCTCCCCCAAGGAGCTCGAGGTCAGGGGGACTTCTCCGCCAAGGAGCACGAGGTCAGGGGGACTTCTCCGCCAAGGAGCTCGAGATCAGGGGGACTTCTCCTCCAAGGAGCTCGAGGTCAGGGGGACTTCTCCCCCAAGGAGCTCGAGGTCAGGGGGACTTCTCCGCCAAGGAGCACGAGGTCAGGGGGACTTCTCCGCCAAGGAGCTCGAGGTCAGGGGGACTTCTCCCCCAAGGAGCTCGAGGTCAGGGGGACTTCTCCCCCGAGGAGCTCGAGGTCAGGGGAACTTCTCCCGCAAGGAGCTCGAGGTCAGGGGGACTTCTCCCCCAAGGAGATCGAGGTCAGGGGGACTTCTCCCCCAAGGAGCTCGAGGTCAGGGGGACTTCTCCCCCGAGGAGCCCGAGGTCAGGGGGACTTCTCCCCCAAGGAGCTCGAGGTCAGGGGGACTTCTCCCCCAAGGAGCTCGAGGTCAGGGGGACTTCTCTCCCGAGGAGGTCGAGGTCAGGGGGACTTCTCCCCCGAGGAGCTCGAGGTCAGGGGGACCTCCCCCAAGGAGCTCGAGGTCAGGGGGATTTCTCCCCCAAGGAGCTCGAGGTCAGGGGGACTTCTCCCCCGAGGAGCTCGAGGTCAGGGGGACTTCTCCCCCGAGGAGCTCGAGGTCAGGGGGACTTCTCCCCCAAGGAGCTCGAGGTCAGGGGGACTTCTCCCCCGAGGAGCTCGAGGTCAGGGGGACTTCTCCCCCGAGGAGCTCGAGGTCAGGGGGACTTCTCCCCCAAGGAGCTCGAGGTCAGGGGGACTTCTCCCCCAAGGAGCTGACCCAACCGGCGGATCGGTACCGCCAACGACCAGACGAGCACCTGGCTGCTCCGGCTGTGGGACGAGGGGGGCCTAACCTCAGCCTCTCCCATCAGGAGGCAAGCGCCCTGGGAAGCCTTTCTGACCAGCAGAGCATAAACAATGCGCTGCGGGCGCCGCAAACAGGAGTCCGCGATGGCACTACCCTGCGGGATCGGGTAGTGACCGCGGTGAGAGCCCGATATCCCACCCTTCTGGAGTGGGATCTCCACAGGCGGCCGCAATGGGGTACGGTCAGCGAGGGCACTACCCTGCGAGATCGGGTAGTGACTGCGGTGAGAGCCCGATATCCCACCCTTCTGGAGTGGGATCTCCACAGGCGGCCGCAATGGGGTACGGTCAGCGAGGGCACTAACCTGCGGGATCGGGTAGTGACCGCGGTGAGAGTCCGATATCCCACCCTTCTGGAGTGGGATCCCCACAGGCGGCCGCAATGGGGTACGGTCAGCGAGGGCACTACCCTGCGGGATCGGGTAGTGACTGCGGTGAGAGCCCGATATCCCTCCCTTCTGAGTGAGATCCCCACAGGCGGCCGCAATGGGGTACGGTCAGCGAGGGCAGTACCCTGCGGAATCGGGTAGTGACCGCGGTGAGAGCCCGATATCCCTCCCTTCTGGAGTGGGATCTCCACAGGCGGTTGCAATGGGGTACGGTCAGCGAGGGCACTACCCCTCGGGATCGGGTAGTGAAAGCCCGATATCCCTCCCTTCTGGAGTGGGATCTCCACAGGCGGCCGCAATGGGGTACGGTCAGCGAGGGCACTGCCCTGCGGGATCGGGTAGTGACCGCGGTGAGAGCCCGATATCCCACCCTTCTGGAGTGGTATCTCCACAGGCGGCCGCAATGGGGTACGGTCAGCGAGGGCACTACCCTGCGGGATCGGGTAGTGACCGCGGTGAGAGCCCGATATCCCACCCTTCTGGAGTGGGATCTCCACAGGCGGCCGCAATGGGGTACGGTCAGCGAGGGCACTACCCTGCGGGATCGGGTAGTGACCGCGGTGAGAGCCCGATATCCCTCCCTTCTGGAGTGGGATCCCCACAGGCGGCCGCAATGGGGTACGGTCAGCGATGACACTACCCTGTGGGATCAGGTAGTGACCGCGGTGAGAGCCCGATACCCCACCCTTCTGGAGTGGGATCCCCACAGGCGGCCGCAATGGGGTACGGTCAGCGAGGGCACTACCCTGCGGGATCGGGTAGTGACCGCGGTGAGAGCCCGATATCCCTCCCTTCTGGAGTGGCATCTCCACAGGCGGCCGCAATGGGGTACGGTCAGCGAGGGCACTACCCTGCGGGATCGGGTAGTGACCGCGGTGAGAGCCCGATATCCCACCCTTCTGGAGTGGGATCTCCACAGGCGGCCGCAATGGGGTACGGTCAGCGTGGGCACTACCCTGCGGGATCGGGTAGTGACCGCGGTGAGAGGCCGATATCACACCCTTCTGGAGTGGGATCTCCACAGGCGGCCGCAATGGGGTACGGTCAGCGAGGGCACTACCCTGCGGGATCGGGTCGTGACGGCTGTTATGCCTGCAGCCCCCTCCTTTGAGAGAATCGCAAGATCACTGTTGGGTTGGGTCAGGGGGCCCAGGAAATGAGTGAGAGACGTGCGGATTGTCTCGTTCCCCGGCGATGTAAAGCTACGGGACATGTCCATTGTCTCCTGGAGACAAATTTGTGGATTGAGATACTATGCTACGTGCTACTCCCTCAGGCAAAGTGGGCTGGTTGAGGGAGAGATTGCATCACCCCAACCTGATTGACATCTACGACCCTGCGAGTCAGATTAAAAGACGGTCTGTAGATAGATAGATAGATAGATACTTTATTCATCCCCATAGGGAAATTCAACTTTTTTCCAATGTCCCATACACTTGTTGTAGCAAAACTAATTACATACAATACTTAACTCAGTAAAAAAATATGATATGCATCTAAATCACTATCTCAAAAAGCATTAAAAATAGCTTTTAAAAAGTTCTTAAGTCCTGGCGGTAGAATTGTAAAGCCTAATGGCATTGGGGAGTATTGACCTCTTCATCCTGTCTGAGGAGCATTGCATCGATAGTAACCTGTCGCTGAAACTGCTTCTCTGTCTCTGGATGGTGCTATGTAGAGGATGTTCAGAGTTATCCATAATTGACCGTAGCCTACTCAGCGCCCTTCGCTCAGCTACTGATGTTAAACTCTCCAGTACTTTGCCCACGACAGAGCCCGCCTTCCTTACCAGCTTATTAAGACGTGAGGCGTCCCTCTTCTTAATGCTTCCTCCCCAACACGCCACCACAAAGAAGAGGGCGCTCTCCACAACAGACCTATAGAACATCTTCAGTATCTCACTACAGACATTGAATGACGCCAACCTTCTTAGGAAGTACAGTCGACTCTGTGCCTTCCTGCACAAGGCATCTGTGTTGGCAGTCCAGTCTAGCTTCTCGTCTAACTGTACTCCCAGATACTTGTAGGGCTTAACCTGCTCCACACGTTCTCCATTAATGATCACTGGATTAATGATCACTATTCAGGATAGGGTGTGATACAATGAATCGGGATTGAATTTGCAATTTGAGAAGGGGAAGCACAACGTAGATGCAGTGTTGCAGTGGAATGAAGGAAACTGCAGAGGCGTGAGAGAGGAGCTGGCCAAAAGTGATTGGAAAAGACCTTTGGCACCGATAACCTCAAAGCAACAATGGGTGGAATTTCTGTGGCCTCTATTTCCTCATCTCTGTTCATGTCCTCTGCAGATTTTGCAGCAAAGCCATCAAATACATCATCCAAGTCATCGCCATATATCAGAGAATAATCGGTCCCATCACCGACCCCTGTGGAATGCCACTGGACATCTGCAGCCAGACAGAAAACGCTCCATTTATTCACACGTTCTGCCTCCTGTCAATCAGCCACTGCTTTATCTGTGCTGGACTCTTTCTGTAATATCATGGGCTCCTAGCTTGTTAAACAGCCTCATGTCTGCCACCTTTTCAAAAGCCTGAAATTCAAAGTACACAACATCAACCGATTGTCCTTTGTCTATCCCGCTTGTTATTTCTTCAGTGAATTTCAACAGATTTGTCAGGAAACTATGCTGACTCCGGCCCTTTTTATCATTTGCCCAAAGTTTCCTGAGACATCATCCTTAATAATCGAATCCAACATCTTCCCAAACACTGAGGACAGACTAACTGGCCTAAAGTTTCCTTCCCTCTGCCTCTCTCGCTTCTTGAAGAGTGGAGTGACACTGTTGTACTCCCCTTTCTCCGGAATCCCTCTTCCACACCACACTGGTCTCTACTCTTCACCTATTCCCTATTCTTCCTTATCTCTCTTCATCTCCCCCCTCTGGCTTCTCCCACTTTCATCCCCACTCTCCCTTCTTTCTCTCAAACTGCAAAAGATACCTTCACTCTCACACCCTCCCCACTCTACCTCCTCTCTCCCACTCCGTACCCTGATTGTGTTCTCCTCCGCTCCATGTTCCAGATTCTCTCTCTGCAACTGGTCCCTCTCTCTCACACTCTCCACTCCTTCCCTCTCTCACATTACCCGATCCCCCTACGTTCTCTATCATTGCACACAGCCCCTTCTCTGTGTCTGCAACTCCCCACGCTGCCTTCCCTCTCTCCCACTGCCCAACCGCCCTCACTCTTTCCCTTCCCTTCTCTCTCACACCGTTCCCACGATGGCTTCCCTCTCTCCCACTGCCCAGCCGCCCTCACTCTTTCCCTTCCCTTCTCTCTCACACCGTCCCCACGATGGCTTCCCTCTCTCCCACTGTCCAACCGCCCTCACTCTCTCCCTTCCCTTCTCTCTCACACCGTCCCCACGCTGCCTTCCCTCTGTCCCACTGCCCAACTGCCCTCACTCTCCCTCTCTCTTTCCTACTCCTCACACTTCATTCTCTCTCTCTGTTCTCTGTCCCCAATCCCCACGTTCCCACTCTCCACTCTCCTGCCTCTGTCCCCCACTGCCCGCACTCGCTTTTCTTTCTCACATGCACACTGCTCGGTTTCTCTCACTTTTCCCACTCTCCCTCAATTTCTTCTCCTACTCCTGAATCTCCCATCTATCTTTCTCCCTATACTTCACTTCTCCCCACTCTCGCTTCCCTTTCTCCCACTCTCCCTTCTCTTTCTCCCCACTCTCGCTTCCCTTTCTCCCACTCTCCCTTCCCTACTCACACTCTCCACTTCTCCCCACTCTCTTTCCCTTACCCCCACTCTCCCTTCTCCCCACTCTCCCTTCCCTTTCTCCCCACTTTCCCTTCCCTTCTCCCACTCTCCGAGTTCATCAAGCTTGTTTGTACGTTTTGATTTCACCACAGCATCTGCAGTGGACTTTGGGTTCAGCATCTAATAGCTCTTGGCTGGACACAGAGCACAGGGGAGAATGTTCTGTAACACGGGGAAGAAAGCCAGTGCAGGCAGGCAGAATAAGATCCCCGGGTGGACGGATGAAAGGGAGGGGTTTGAGAGTCTGGCCAGCATGCTGGCAGACCACGGGAAACCAGTGGACCGGACGGAGCAGTTAGACCCCCGTGGCGAGAAGCTAGGCCACCACGTGGTCTCCCTCCTTAAGGAATCAGGGTTCCCCAAAGCCCGGGGGGGGGGGGGAGTCAAAGGGGAGCCGCCTGGTTGTTTGCGTCCCTGCTGAGATGCCAGGTGGTCAGAAGGACAAGGAGCTGGAAGAGCTCAGGCAACATAGGTCCTTTGAAGATAAAATTATAAAGTAATTGGGGAAAGTAAAAATTAAAATTAAAATTATTTTGAACTCTTACCGCGGAGTATTATATGGAGCATGTGGGGATCCTCCGATATCCAGGCAATCTTTCTCTTCTTTCTTTCTTTTTTTTTCTTTAGACAAGGGTTAAGGGGGTGTTAAGGGGAGGGGGGAGGGTTAATATTATTTTTTTTCTCTCTTACTATTTTATCATTACATTTATTCTTTGTAATTTTCTAAAAAATTAATAAATAAATAAATGATAAAAAGAAGATCTCAGGCAGCGCTGCTGGACGCCGAGGAGCTCGAGGTCAGGGGGACTTCTCCCCCAAGGAGCTCGAGGTCAGGGGGACTTCTCCCCCAAGGAGCTGACCCAACCGGCGGATCGGTACCGCCAACGACCAGACGAGCACCCGACTGCCTGGCTGCTCCGGCTGTGGGACGAGGGGGGCCTAACCTCAGCCTCTCCCATCAGGAGGCAAGCGGCCTGGGAAGCCTCTCTGACCAGCAGAGCATAAACAATGCGCTGCGGGCGCCGCAAACAGGAGTCAGCGATGTCACTACCCTGCGGAATCGGGTAGTGAGAGCCCAATATCCCACCCATCTGGAGTGGGATCTCCACAGGCGGCCGCAATGGGGTACAGTCAGCGAGGGCACTACCCTGCGGGATCGGGTAGTGACCGCGGTGAGAGCCCGATATCCCATCCTTCTGGAGTGGGATCCCCACAGGCGGCCGCAATGGGGTACAGTCAGCGAGGGCACTACCCTGCGGGATCGGGTAGTGACCGCGGTGAGAGCCCAATATCCCACCCTTCTGAAGTGGGATCTCCACAGGCGGCCGCAATGGGGTACGGTCAGCGAGGGCACTACCCTGCGGGATCGGGTAGTGACCGCGGTAAGAGTACGATATCCCACCCTTCTGGAGTGGGATCTCCACAGGCGGCCGCAATGGGGTACGGTCAGCGAGGGCACTACCCTGCGGGATCGGGTAGTGACCGCGGTGAGAGCCCGATATCCCACCCTTCTGGAGTGGGATCCCCACAGGCGGCCGCAATGGGGTACGGTCAGCGAGGGCACTACCCTGCGGGATCGGGTAGTGACCGCGGTGAGAGCCCGATATCCCACCCTTCTGGAGTGGGATCTCTACAGGCGGCCGCAATGGGGTACGGTCAGCGAGGGCACTACCCTGCGGGATCGGGTAGTGACCGCGGTGAGAGCCCGATATCCCACCCTTCTGGAGTGGGATCTCCACAGGCGGCCGCAATGGGGTACGGTCAGCGTGGGCACTACCCTGCGGGATCGGGTAGTGACCGCGGTGAGAGCCCGATATCACACCCTTCTGGAGTGGGATCTCCACAGGCGGCCGCAATGGGGTACGGTCAGCGAGGGCACTACCCTGCGGGATCGGGTAGTGACCGCGGTGAGAGCCCGATATCCCACCCTTCTGGAGTGGGATCTCCACAGGCGGCCGCAATGGGGTACGGTCAGCGTGGGCACTACCCTGCGGGATCGGGTAGTGACCGCGGTGAGAGCCCGATATCACACCCTTCTGGAGTGGGATCTCCACAGGCGGCCGCAATGGGGTACGGTCAGCGAGGGCACTACCCTGCGGGATCGGGTCGTGACGGCTGTTATGCCTGCAGCCCCCTCCTTTGTGAGAATCGCAAGATCACTGTTGGGTTGGGTCAGGGGGCCCAGGAAATGAGAGAGAGAGACGTGCGGAATGTCTCGTTCCCCGGCGATGTAAAGCTACGGGACATGTCCATTGTCTCCTGGAGACAAATTTGTGGATTGAGATACTATGCTACGTGCTACTCCCTCAGGCAAAGTGGGCTGGTTGAGGGAGAGATTGCATCACCCCAACCTGATTGACATCTACGACCCTGCGAGTCAGGATAAAAGAGGGTCTGTAGATAGATAGATAGATAGATAGATAGATAGATAGATAAATAGATAGATAGATAGATAGATAGATAGATAGATAGATAGATAGATAGATAGATAGATAGATAGATAGATAGATAGATACTTTATTCATCCCCATGGGGAAATTCAACTTTTTTCCAATGTCCCATACACTTGTTGTAGCAAAACTAATTACATACAATACTTAACTCAGTAAAGAATATGATATGCATCTAAATCACTATCTCAAAAAGCATGAACAATAGCTTTTAAAAAGTTCTTAAGTCCTGGCGGTAGAATTGTAAAGCCTAATGGCATTGGGGAGTAGTGACCTCTTCATCCTGTCTGAGGAGCATTGCATCGATAGTAACCTGTCGCTGAAACTGCTTCTCTGTCTCTGGATGGTGCTATGTAGAGGATGTTCAGAGTTTTCCATAATTGACCGTAGCCTACTCAGCGCCCTTCGCTCAGCTACCGATGTTAAACTCTCCAGTACTTTGCCCACGACAGAGCCCGCCTTCCTTACCAGCTTATTAAGACGTGAGGCGTCCCTCTTCTTAATGCTTCCTCCCCAACACGCCACCACAAAGAAGAGGGCGCTCTCCACAACTGACCTATAGAACATCTTCAGCATCTCACTACAGACATTGAATGACGCCAACCTTCTTAGGAAGTACAGTCGACTCTGTGCCTTCCTGCACAAGGCATCTGTGTTGGCAGACCAGTCTAGCTTCTCGTCTAACTGTACTCCCAGATACTTGTAGGTCTTAACCTGCTCCACACATTCTCCATTAATGATCACTGGCTCCATATGAGGCCTAGATCTCCTAAAGTCCAACACCATCTCCTTGGTCTTGGTGATATTGAGACGCAGGTAGATTGAGTTGCACCATATCACAAAGTCCTGTATCAGTTTCCTATACTCCTCCTCCTGTCCTGCAGGAACAGCCCCTCAGACGCACCAGAAGAAACGCTAGCGATCCCGTAATAGCGGGAAGCCATTTTGAAGGAGGCTACGTGCGTTCAGTTCCGTTGCCTGGCACTGCTGGCTGGAACCACGGAAAACGGCTTTTAGCTAACAACGGGGAGAGCAACTCCCCCGACTCAAAGGATTGGCATCATAAAAGACCTGGGCAAGTTTAAACCGTCTCTCTTGAACCCAAAACGCTGCAGCTTGAATGAACTAACAGTGACCGTTATATTTCCATTGGACAATACGTTATCCCCTCGACAACGATAGAGCTAATTCTTATTGATAATTATTATACACGCGCTTTTTTAGATTTAGTATTGACGACGTATATTATCTGTATGTTTGCATTAATCTTATTTTTGTGCCCCTTTATCAATAAATACTTTTAAAAATAGTACCATCAGACTTCAACGGACCTCTCAATCTTTGCTGGTAAGTGACGCAGTTACGGGGTACGTAACACGGCGGTGAGAGCCCGATATCGCACCCTTCTGGAGTGGGATCCCCACAGGCGGCCGCAATGGGGTTCGGTCAGCGAGGGCACTACCCTGCGGGATCGGGTAGTGACCGCGGTGAGAGCCCGATATCCCACCCTTCTGGAGTGGGATCCCCACAGGCGGCCGCAATGGGGTTCGGTCAGCGAGGGCACTACCCTGCGGGATCGGGTAGTGACCGCGGTGAGAGCCCGATACCCCACCCTTCTGGAGTGGGATCTCCACAGGCGGCCGCAATGGGGTACGGTCAGCGAGGGCACTACCCTGCGGGATCGGGTAGTGACCGCGGTGAGAGCCCGATATCCCACCCTTCTGGAGTGGGATCTCCACAGGCGGCCGCAACGGGGTACGGTCAGCGAGGGCACTACCCTGCGGGATCGGGTAGTGACCGCGGTGAGAGCCCGATATCCCACCCTTCTGGAGTGGGATCTCCATAGGCGGCCGCAATGGGGTACGGTCAGCGAGGGCACTACCCTGCGGGATCGGGTAGTGACCGCGGTGAGAGCCCGATATCCCACCCTTCTGGAGTGGGATCCCCACAGGCGGCCGCAATGGGGTACGGTCAGCGAGGGCACTACCCTGCGGGATCGGGTAGTGACCGCGGTGAGAGCCCGATATCCCACCCTTCTGGAGTGGGATCTCCACAGGCGGCCGCAATGGGGTACGGTCAGCGAGGGCACTGCCCTGCGGGATCGGGTAGTGACCGCGGTGAGAGACCGATATCCTTCCCTTCTGGAGTGGGATCTCCAGAGGCGGCCGCAATGGGGTACGGTCAGCGAGGGCACTACCCTGCAGGATCGGGTAGTGACCGCGGTGAGAGCCCGATACCCCTCCCTTCTGGAGTGGGATCTCCACAGGCGGCCGCAATGGGGAACAGTCAGCGAGGGCACTACCCTGCGGGATCGGGTAGTGACCGCGGTGAGAGACCGATATCCCTCCCTTCTGGAGTGGGATCTCCACAGGCGGCCGCAATGGGGTACGGTCAGCGAGGGCACTGCCCTGCGGGATCGGGTCGTGACGGCTGTTATGCCTGCAGCCCCCTCCTTTGTGAGAATCGCAAGATCACTGTTGGGTTGGGTCAGGGGGCCCAGGAAATGAGAGAGAGAGACGTGCGGAATGTCTCGTTCCCCGGCGATGTAAAGCTACGGGACATGTCCATTGTCTCCTGGAGACAAATTTGTGGATTGAGATACTATGCTACGTGCTACTCCCTCAGGCAAAGTGGGCTGGTTGAGGGAGAGATTGCATCACCCCAACCTGATTGACATCTACGACCCTGCGAGTCAGGATAAAAGAGGGTCTGCAGGAACAGCCCCTCAGACGCACCAGAAGAAACGCTAGCGATCCCGTAATAGCGGGAAGCCATTTTGAAGGAGGCTACGTGCGTTCAGTTCCGTTGCCTGGCACTGCTGGCTGGAACCACGGAAAACGGCTTTTAGCTAACAACGGGGAAAGCAACTCCCCCGACTCAAAGGATTGGCATCATAAAAGTCCTGGGCAAGTTTAAACCGTCTCTCTTGAACCCAAAACGCTGCAGCTTGAATGAACTAACAGTGACTGTTATATTTCCATTAGACAATACATTATCCCCTAGACAACGATAGAGCTAATTCTTATTGATAATTATTATACACGCGCTTTTTTAGATTTAGTATTGATGACGTATATTATCTGTATGTTTGCATTAATCTTATTTTTGTGCCCCTTTATCAATAAATACTTTTAAAAATAGTACCATTAGACTTCAACGGACCTCTCTACCTTTGCTGGTAAGTGACCCAGTTACGGGGTACGTAACACGGCGTTGAGAGCCCGATATCGCACCCTTCTGGAGTGGGATCTCCACAGGCGGCCGCAATGGGGTACGGTCAGCGAGGGCACCCGGGTTATCAGGGAATGGGCACTGGTCAACTGCATCTGTTAAGGTGCCCGCGACCGCAACTTCCTCGAAGACACAGGAGTGACCGGTGCCCCAGCAGGATACCCGGTCACTACCACGCGTCCCGACTTGAGTCAGTCATCCTGCCCCCCATGGCACCAGCCAGCGGTAGGACCGTACGGGAGGCCATCACCCTCCTGGAGGGACTGGAATATATGCAGAGGGGGGCATCCACCCAGGTCGGCAAGACCGAGGCAAGGGCTCCAAACACTACCCCTCCCCGCTTTACACGCAGGCAGCTGTACACAGACCTGCTGCGTGCAGGGGTGGACCGTGACAGCATAGATGGCATCCCCACCCCCAACCTATATACCCTGTGGAAGGAGCACTACAGGGGAAAAACTAACTACAATAAGACCACTATCTGCCCCGCCACCAAGCCCGAGGCAGGGGGCGCCCCCATCCCCCAGACCGCCCGGCCAGACCATGCCCACACCAACCCACCCTCTGCACCTCCCTTACCTGAAACTGCTTCGCCTGCCCTCAAGACAGAACTCAGAGATTTCCTGAGACAGGAAATGCCCCACCTCAACCACCAAGGCGCCTCACCACAGGGGTGGCAGACCTTCTCCCTCTCCCCCCCCCCCATAGGATGAAGGCCAGGGCCCCCGGTGCATTTGCTCTCTCACACTCTCCAGCCCGGGGGACCTGAGGCCACATATACCTGTCGTAGTACATTGGGGAAAGGGAAACACGCAGAGGTGGATGGCACTTGTCGATACAGGTGCCCAGCACACCATCCTCCCAGGTAATCCCGCCGCATAGCGCGCTACAGCCCCTTCGAGCGCCAGCTACTAGCCTGTTACCTGGCGTTCATCGACACAGAACACCAAACAGGCCCCGACCCTGTCGTCCTCCGCCCCCACCTCCCCATAATGCGATGGGTCAAGCCCCCTGATTCCTCCCACAAAGAGGGCCGTCCTCCATTGTCCAGTGGAGGTGCTACATTGCGGAGCGGGCTGAACCCGGTCCTGAAGGGGTCAGCCGCCTCCATGAACAAGTCCTGGCTTCCCCCCAGTCCCAGAACCCTGCCCCGGACATCCCCAAGGTACAACCCTCCTCAGCGTGTTGGGGTCAACCCTTCGATTCCCTCGATCCCGACGACAAACTGCACGCCTGGTTCACAGACGGCTCCAGCCGCTGGAAAGGGGGAAACCATTGTGGACAGCGGCTGCACTTCATCCCGCCACGGGCAAAAATTAACCACAGAGAGGGAGGGGGGCTCCAGTCAACTTGCCGAGCTGGCAGCAGTAGCCCTCCCCCTCCAAAACACCACCGGACCAATCCACATCTACACTGACTCCTGGGCTAATGGCATTGCGGTGTGGATGTCCACACCGGGAGCACCGGATGCATTCCGGCCCTCACCCCATCCTCCCGTCACCACAACAGGGACCGTGCTCCCCTCGTCCTCACCTACCACCCCACCAGCCTCCGGATCCAGCATATTATCCTCCGCCACCTTCAACAGGACCCCACCACTAAGCACATCTTTCCCTCTCTACCCCTCTCTGCTTTTCGCAGGGATCGTTCCCTCCGCGACTCCCTGGTCCACACGTCCCTCCCCACAGATCTCCCACCGGGTACTTATCCCTGCAAGTGTAAGTGCTACACCTGTCCCTACACCTCCTCTCTTACCACCATTCAGGGCCCCAGACAGTCCTTCCAGGTGAGGCAACACTTCACTTGTGAGTCTGTTGGGGTCATCTATTGCATCCGGTGCTCCCGGTGCGGCCTCCTCTACATCGGCGAGACCCGACGCAGATTGGGGGACCGCTTCGTCGAGCACCTCCGCTCCGTCTGCCACAACAGACAGTATCCCCCGGTTGCCACCCACTTCAACTCTGCTTCACATTCCCATTCGGTTATGTCCATACATGGCCTCCTCTACTGCCATGATGAGGCTAAACTCAGGTTGGAGGAACACCTCATATACCGTCTGGGTAGTCTCCAGCCCCTTGTCATGAACACCAAATTCTCCAACTTCCGGTAATTACATCCCCTCCCTTCCCCCATCCCACTTTCTCTCTGCCTTCTCTTCCAGCTGCCTATCACCTCTCTCATGATTCTGCCTTCTACTACTACCCATAGTGCTTTCCCCTTACATTCCTTCTTCACCTTTCCTGCCTATCCCCTCTGTGCTTACCCTCCCCCACCCCTCGATCTTTCCTCTGATTGGTTTTTCACCTGGCACCTACCAGCCTTCTCCTTCCGACCCTCACCCTCCTTCTTTGTAGGGCCCCTGCACCCTCCTTCTTCAGTCATGACGAAGGGCCTCGGCCCGAAACGTTGACTGCTCGTTTCCACGGACGCTGCCTGACCTGCTGAGATCCTCCAGCTTGTTTGTACGTGTTGATCTTCATTTAACTGTGTTTCCTAATATAATCTTCCAAACACAAAACTGATTCAAAAGTTCTCCGAATTCCCGTCTGATAAAACGTGAAATCAACTCTTTTATCAAAAATAAAATGCAACCTCTCGATTACCACACATTCCACAAGTTTTCATAAATGAGACGTTCATGATATTGGCCTAAAGCAAGGAGGATCAGACGGGGAGCTGAAAGATTTAGAATGGACACTATGACAACAACCATTTTCCAGGAGGAAAGTGGATGGCCAAACCTCGAAATACAATTCAAAAAGTTAATATTTTCACACAAGAAGCTACATACATACCTGTTGAATCAAGAATTTCTACAAGTGTGTCATACATTTTATACCCATTCACAACTCTATACTCTGCCCCTTTCCTTATAAAACTGGCAACATCACCCCTCCACCAACTAACCTGTCAAGCCAAACGACAATATATTCCGTGCACAGGAATAAAAACTTAAAATGTGCAGGTTTCCTGAACAGATATAACATCGGAAGAGTCTGACAAATCAGAAATAAACATCTTAAAGTCTTGACCATTATAAATCAGATTTATTGCATTTCATTGATATATTTTAATACTATTATGTATGTTCACAAGTAGACTGGGATACAGATACCCCACCCAACACAACTTCATTTGAAGCTTCCCACAAAACACCAGTTACACCGAGATACCTTTCTGCAGCTTTCACAATAATTTTAATTTCTTCAGTAGGATGAGATGTTTGAGCAGTACAATTCAACACTTTGGTTATAAACATCACAAACTTCATTTTATCCAGCAGTGAAGTATCTTTGGAGAGAGAACTGTGATGCCGGCATATATCCACTGACATCACAGTCTGTTCCCTGAGAGGGATCACTTTATCCAGTTTACCTGCTCTGCTTGCTGTACTTGTCCTTGAACAGGCCCTTCTGCTCACTGTGTTATTCTGAACCCATTGAACTGGTCACTTCATGCCTTACTAAACCAATCCCTTCTGCCTGCACAAAGAACACATCCCTCCATTCTCCTCAAATTCACGTGGTATCTAATAGCCTCCATCACATCTGCCTCCCCCACCACCCCTGACATTCACTCCAGACACCCACCACGATGGGAATGGAAAACAAAACTTGAAACGCAAATCTCCTTTAAACATCCCGAGTCAGGTTTTTAACATCATTGTCTTTTAATAATTATTTTTTTCCAACAGCAGCTATGCAGAGAAAAGATAGGAAATTACACTAAATTACAAAATACTTCAATAGTGCAAAAAGGACCAATGAGAGTGTGTTCCCCCTTTCTCCTGAAGTGCATTCCCTCTGGCATTGGACATTTCCTCCTTAGAGAAAAAATCCCGGCTGTCCACTCTGTCTGTGTCTCTCACATTCCTGTAAACGTCTGTCAGACCTCCCTCAGCCTCTGCCACTCCGGAGAAAATTACCCGAGATTGTCCGATCTCACTTTATCCAGGCAGCATCCTGTTAAGCCTCTTCCACTCACCATCCAAAACCGCATTATTCCTGTATTCGAATGCAATTCTCCAGATGTGATTAAACTAGAGATTTATACAACTGCAACATAACTGTCCGACAATGGAACCACTATCTGGGAGTTGTGAACTCGGATTCCAAGATCTCCCTGTAGATCAACACAGTCCAATCTCGCCCCATGAATACAACAGCAAAGAGATAATGCTGAGGCTTTATAAGACACTAGTCAGGCCACACTTGGAGTATTGTCAACAGTGTTGGGCCCCATATCAGACAGGATGTGTTGTCATTGGAGAGAGTCCAGAGGAGGTTCAGAAAGATTATTTCAGGAATGAAGGGGTTAAAATATGAGCAGCACTTGGCAGCTTTGACCCTGTGCTCACTGGGACTCAGAAAAATGCGGGGGCATCTCATTGAAACCTACCAAATGTTGAAAGGACTGGATAAGGTGGATGTGGAGAAGGTATTTCCTGTGGTGGGGCACAGCCACAAAGTCGAGGGGCCACCTTTTCAAACAGAGGTAAGCAGCTTATTTTTGTTATTAGCCAAGGTGTATTGGATCTGTGGAATACTCTGCCACAGACTGTGGTGGAGGCCGAATGTGTGGGTATATTCAAGGCGGCATTTGATCATTTCCTGATCAATCAGGGCATCAAAGGATATGGCGGGAGGTCAGATATCTGGAATTGAGTGGGATCTGGGATCAGCCATGATGGAAAGATGGCTGACACAATGGGCTGAATGGCTTAATTCTGTTCCTATGCCTTATGGACTTATGAACACAAGCCCCCTCAATCATGATGAATCTCCTCTGCACTCTTCCAGCACAAAACATCCTTTGTACAGAATTCTAAGCGGAACTGAATGTAACTTTTCAATAACGTTGTCAAGTCAGGCAGCATCTGTTGAGAGGAATAGAGTCGATGGTTGGGACAGAACCCCTCCCTTACGGCACTAACACAGGCCCTTCGGCCCAACCTTTCCATGCTGTCCTCCTGTCCATTTAAACTAATCCCTCTGCCTGTCTTTGACACAGAACACAGAAATCTACAGCACATTACAGGCTCTTCGGCCCACAATGTTGTACCGACCATGTAACCTACTCTAGAGACTGCCTAGGATTTCCTGACCGTATATCCCTCTATGTTTCTAAGCTCCATGAACCTATCTAAGAGCCTCTTAAAATATCCTATTGTATCCACCTCCACCATCGCTGCAGGCAGTGCATTCCATGCACCCACCACTCTCTGTGTAAGAAACTTACCCCTGACATTCCCTCAGTACCGACTTCCGAGCAGCTTAAAACTACGTCCCCTCGTGTTAGTCACTTCAAGCCTGGGAAAATGCCTCTGGCTATCCACATGGTCAAAGCCTCTCATCATCTTATTACAATTACTTATGTACAGGTTGGGAGAAATATAGCTTCAACATCACCTCACAGCTCTTGAACTCAATCCCACGGTTGATGAAGGCCATCACACCAGACGCCTTCCTAACAACACTGCCAACTTCCACAGCAGCTTTGAATGTCGTATGGACATGGACCCCAAGATCTCTCTGACCCTCCACACTGCCAAGAGTCTTACCATTAATATTATATTCTGCGTTTAAATTTGACCTGCAGAAATGAACCTCTTCATCTGTGTTGAACTCCCTCTGCCACTTCCCAGTTCTGCATCTGAGGCGAGGAAATAGATTGCTCAGCCTCTGGCTAGGATCATTATGTCCTCATTGTCCACGGGAATGGTACCGGAGGATTGGAGGGAGGCGAATGTTGTCCCCTTGTTCAAAAAGGGTCGTAGGGATAGTCTGGATAATTATAGACCATTGATCCTTACATCTGTGGTGGGAAAGCTGTTGGAAAAGATTCACAAAGATAGGATTTATTGGCATTTCGAGAATCATGGTCTGATCAGTGACAGTCAGCATGGCTTTCTGAAGGGCAGATCGTGTCTAACAAGCCTGATGGAGTTCTTTTAGGAGGTGACCAGGGATATAGATGAGGGTAGTGCAGTGGATGTAATCTACATGGATTTTAGTAATGCATTTGATAAGGTTCCACACGGTAGGCTTATTCAGAAAGTCAGAAGGCATGGGATCCGGGGATGTTTGACCAGGTGGATTCAGAATTGGCTTGCCTGCTGAAAGCAGAGAGTTGTCGTTGAGGGAGTACATTTGAATTGGAGGGTTGTGACTAGTGGTGTCCCACAAGGATCAGTTCTGGGACCCCTACTTTTCGAAATTTTTATTAACGACCAGGATGTGGGGGTAGAAGGATGGGTTGGCAAGTTTTCAGAAGACACAAAGGTTGGTGGTGTTGTGGATAGTGCAGAGGATTTTCAAAGATTGCAGAGAGACATTGATAGGATGCAGGAGTGGGCTGAGAAGTGGCAGATAGAGTTCAACCTGGAGAAGCGTGAGGTAGTACACTTTGGAAGGACAAACTCCAAGGCAGAGTACAAAGTAAATGGCAGGATACTTCGAAGTGTGGAAGAGCAGAGGCTACATGTCCACAGATCCCTGAAAGTTGCCTCACAGGTAGACAGAGTATTTAAGAAAGCTTATGGGGTGTTAGCTTTCATAAGTCGAGGGATAGAGTTTAAGAGTCATGATGTAATGATGCAGCTCTATAAAACTCTGGTTGGGCCACACAAGGAGTACTCTGTCCAGTTCTGGTCACCTCACCATAAGAAGGATGTGGAAGCAGTGGAAAGGTTACAGAGGAGATTTACCAGAATGCTGCCTGATTTAGAGAGCATGGATTATGATCAGAGATTAAGGGAGCTGGGGCTTTACTCTCTGGAGAGAGGGAGAATGACAGGAGAAATGATAGAGATATAGTTGATATTAAGGGGAATAGATAGATAGCCAGCGCCTCTTCCCCAGGGCACCACTGCTCAAAACAAGAGGACATGGCTTTAAGGTAAGGGGAGGGAAGTTCAAGGGGGATATTAGAGGAAGATTTTCTACTCAGAGAGTAGTTGGTGCGTGGAATGCACTGCCCGAGTCAGTGGTGGAGGCAGATACACTAGTGAAGTTAAGGAGTCTACTAGACAGATATATGGAGGAATTTAAGTTTAGGGAGGCAGTGTTTAAAGGTCGGCACAACATTGTGGGCCGAAGGGCCTGTACTGTGCTGTATTGTCCTATGCTCTATCTATTTCTCGCTGGAATCTCTCTTTTAATTTAATTTTTCATTGAAGGCACGACACAGTACAGAAAACGTAATGCATTACATTTTCCTCCATTTTGCTTTGATACCTTACCCCGAAACAACACCACAACGTCATCAGTGGGGCCTTCTGGGAGTTGTAGTCATTTGTCCTCGCTCGCTCCCTGTCAGAGCATGTTTCGTCAGCCACCACAGACGTCACCGAAACAGACCCACCGAGGCGCGAAGGGGAATCACACCCGTCCTTGTGGGCGCTGAGGCCGGCGACACCTACAGAAGCGACTTGCTGACCTCCGCCATGGCGATGGAGCGGAAGAGGAGGGTCTGATCATGGGCCGCTTACCTCCAGCCTATCGTAGCTCAGACCTAACACAGACCCCTGCTGTCATTGGCTGCCGAGTCTATCGCTCAAATGGGAACTCAGAGGCTGATTAGTTTATGTGAACGTCAGTCAGCCTTCCTGTCTTTATGAGTTTGGATTTGGATTTATAACGAGACAGGAAGCAAATTGGGAGAAATGTGAGTTTTTATATGATGGTGCATCAGTCTCCGAGTTACATTATTAACAATAAAAGGGCAAAGGCCGTGGTGAGGAAGTTGGTGATTTACAGGAGTTTATATGGAGATAATATTGGAAGGGATATCAAACTTGGAATTGTTTGGGACATGATTTAGAAAATGGGGGGATTTGTGGGGATCATAATATTCCAGTGATGATTAATGAGGGCAAAATGATTGTTACTGAAACACGGAAGGTTGTGTTACTGGCTGGGTCATTTGCTGAGATTCATAATCAGGATAATTTAAGTGAAGAAGTTAAACAATGTAGGGATATGTTTTTCAGTGCTGGAATGATGTGCTGGAAGTCAGCTGTAGTAATGATAGTATCACTGATGGAGAGATTTCTTTGTATGAATTTAAGACGTCTATTAATAATGCAGGTCAGGTGCTCCCAGGAAAGAGTGATATTTGAAATTGTAATTGTTTCTAATTCGCTTTTGTGAAAATATTAAATGTTTGAATTGTGCATCTACTTTCCTCATGGAAAATGGAAATAGTAGTGCCAATTCTAAAACCTGGCAGATCCCCATCTGATCCTTCTAGTTAAGGGCCTATATCGTGAATGTCTCATTTATGTAAACTTATGGAATGTATGGTAATAAAGCGTTTGAGTTATATTTTGGAAAGAGTGATGATAAAGTGTTTTATTAGAGTGGATTTTGGAAGGGTGAAATGACATTAGATTCAGTTTTAGATTTGGAAGATGATATTCGGAAAACGCAATTAAATAAAGATGTTGTAATATCAGTATTTCTTGATACTGAAAAGGGAAATGATATGGAAGAAAGGACTTTTGATTAAATTAGGAGTGAGGGGGACATTGTATAATTTTTCTGAGTTTTTTATTTGGACAGACTGTGCATGTACCGGTCTGCATGTTATGTTGGTGTTTCTATGAGATAGAGAATGGGATCCCATAAGGCAGTATTTGTAGCCATTCATTATTTAATATTATGATTAATGGTATTTTCTCTGAGATGGGAAAATGGGATACCCTGGGTAAATCACACTATACAGATGACGTCGCTTTATGGATTAGAGGTATTAATTGCAATTTACAATTAATAGGTCAAACAGTGGGCAGATTGATGAGGATTTTAAGCTTTTAGTCGTTAAAACACATTATGTGTTTTACAAACAGCATTAATAGACTTGCACTTGATTTTAAATTATGTCATTAATATCTTGTGGAAGTGTCAGTGGTAAGATTTCTCAGTATGTGGATGGATAATAAGCTGACGTGGAAGCACCTATCAGTAAAATAATTGATGAATGTAAAGGAGCTTTAAATCTCCTCAGACATCTATGTGGGTATTCTTGGGTGCAACATGAAAATCTTTGTTGACCAATTATATTTGTTTAATTTGATCTGTTCTTGATTATGTCTGTGTGGCTTATGGATCACCTTCATCTTCAAATTAAAAATGTTTGTATGTGATACAATTACAGACTTTAAGATTGTTTTCTAATGCAGTAATGTTGCCTCCTGTTTTGGCTTTACTGATTGCAATGGGACAATTGCCCTCAAAGTAACAGAGGTTCAAGTTGATGTCAACATACTGGATTAATTTGCGGGGCAAGGAAATGATCATCCTGTTAAAGGTGTGCTGGAGGACGGTTGGGGACATCACAAGAAGAGTGTTTTTTGTTCTGAGTGGCTGGGTTCTTATGACGCTGGGAATACGGGTGTATTTGATGATACAATATGTCCCACTGTAGCTTTCACTGTAACCCCACCTTGTTTTTTCCAATGACTTCAGTTGATTTTATGTTACACGATCGGATTCGGTTCTGCCTGAGAGTCTGTTGGTTCATTAGTATATTAATGAAAGTTATTATCATACAGTAACCATTTTTACAGATGAATCCAAAGATAAGTTAACTGGGGATGTTGGTGTGGCTGTTTTTGTGTGCCAGAATTGCAGGTAATGATAAAGAAATGACTTATAGCCATTTATCAGCATAGGAAGCAGAATTATTTGCCAACAGTTTAGGCTTACAATGGGTGGAGGAAATTGGTCCTTATAATTTGCTTAGAATACATTTCAGTTTTGATAAGTCTTAAACAGGTCATTCTGGCAGTAGGTCAGATTGACTGTTGGAAACTTGTCAAACGGTATTTCATATATAAAGTTTGATTTATATGTCTGCACATTATGGGCCCTGAACATCACACTGTTGAGGGAAATGATGATATTGACTGTTTAGCACCAAAAGCTGTTAAATGTTAAGCTGTGGATATAGACCTTCCACTTAGCAAATTAGAAGCTAAAGGGCTGGTAGTGTTAAGAATTGGGGGCTTATGGCAAGACGTAGGATAATGGACATAAGGACAGACACCTTTACAGAATACATAAACCTGTTGGGTTTATAGAAGAAGGGCTTAAAACAAGGGAAGGAATGATATTGACATGACATAGAAACAATGCTTAATTATGCCTTGTAACTAATTGGAAAACTTCATTCTGTGTCGTGTACAGTTTGTCATTATGAAACTGTCAAAACACATACTATTTCAATGTGAAGCGTATAAGGCTGAAGAAAAATCAAATGCAGTCTTCAGTACAATCTTTGCGAGGGTAGATAGTTTTCAGATAAAAACTATTAAATTATGGGACTGACTTTAAATCAATTCATAGTTTGAGCTGGAAAAGTCATGTAATAATTGTGTTAAACCTAAGGAAATGACATATAGGTTAGCAAAGGTGAGTGGGATGTTGGATTATTGGGATGCTCTTAAAATCCAACAAAAGGCAACGAAAAAAGCCATAAGAATGGTCAATACGAAATATGAGAGCAAACTGGCCAATAATATAAATCAGGATACTAAAAGTTTAGTTTTCAGTTACATGAAGAGTGAAAGGTAGATGAGAGTTGATACTGGACCACTGGAAAATGATGCTGGTGAAGTAGTAATGGGGGACAAAGAAATGGCAGATGAACTTAATGAACAATCTTCACTGTCTTTTCTGGTCAGCACCGCCCCCACTTGTCCCATTTAACCTGTCTCATTACGGGTGGACTTTAGGACCCGGGGGAGCTCAGGACCCGCCGCCCGCAACTGCTGCTGAATCCCCGGTGTTTCTGTTCGGTTGACGGATGCGGTGAACGAGTTAAAATTAATCAATCGACAATTCTTATGTCGTGTTTATTTCACTCCATAGAACCATAGAACACTACAGCACAGAAAACAGGCCATTTGGTGCTTCTAGTCTGTGCGGAAACTTTATTCCGCTCGTCCCATTGACCTGCACCCAGTCCGTAACCCTCCAGACCTCTCCCATCCAGGTATCTATCCAATTTATTCTTAAAACTTAAGAGTGAGCCTGCATTTACCACGTCAGATGGCAGCTCGTTCCACACTCCCACCACTCTCTGAGTGAAGATCCTCCTAATGTTCCCCCTAAACCTTTCCCCTTTCACCCTAAAACCATGTCCTCTCATATTTATCTTTCCTAATCTAAATGGAAAGAACTTACTCCTATTTACTATCTATACCCCACATAATTTTGTAAACCTCTATCAAATCTCCCCTCATTCTTCTACGCTTCAAGGAATAAAGTCCCAACCTGTTCAATCTCTCCCTGTAACTCAACTCCTGAAGACCTGGCAACATCCTAGTAAATCTCTGCACTCTTCAAACTCTCCAACCTCTCCATGGATACCCCATGTCTGAACTTTCTGAACTAACCTCCCATGTGGGACCTTGTCAAAGGCCTTACTAAAGTTCATGTGGACAACATCCACAGCCTTTCCTTCACCTACTTAGTTGGTAGCCACCTCGAGAAACTCTTCGAGATTCATTAAACACGATCTACCATGCACAAAGCCGTACTGACTATCCTTAATCAGCCCTTGGCTGTCCAAATACTTGTAAATCCGATCTCTCAGAACATCCTCCAATAACTTACCTACTACTGATGTCAGGCTCACTGGCCTGTAGTTACCTGGTTTACTATTGGAGCCTTTTTTAAACAACGGAATAACATGAGCTACCCTCCAATCCTCTGGCACTGCACCCGTGGCTGAATTCATTTTAAATATTTCTGTCAGGGCCCCTGCAATTTCTACTCTCTCAGTGTGCGAGAAATTATCAAGTCAGGCCCGAGGGATTTATCTACCTTTATGCGCTGTAAGGCAGCAAGCACCTCCTCCTCTTTAATCTACAAATGTTCCATGACACTACTGCTTGTTTCCCTTCCTTCCATATACACTATGCCAGTTTCCTGAGTAAATACTGATGCAAAAAAACTGTTTAAGATCTCCCCCATCTCGTGAGGCTCCACACATGGACGACCACTCTGATCTTCTAGGGGACCAATTTTGTCCCTTACTATCCTTTTACTCTTAATATACTTGTAGAAACCCTTCAGGTTTTCCTTCACATTATCTGCCAAAGCCACCTCATGTCTTCTTTTTCCCTTCCTGATTTCCTTCTTTAGTATTTTCTTATGTTTTCTATACTCTTTAAGTAACTCATTTGCTCTTTGTTGCCTCTACCTGCTATACACTTCTCTCTTTTTCTTAACCAGATCGCCAATATCCCTTGAAAACCAAGGTTCCTTATGCCTGCTAACTTTGTCTTTAATCCTGGCAGGAAAATGCAAACTCTGCACCCTCAAAATTTCACATTTGGAGGCATTCCACTTCCTGAACACATCCTTGTCAGGAAAAAAAAAACTTATCCCAATCCACTCTTCCGAGGTCTTTTTTCATTTCCACACAATTAGCTCTTCTGCTATTTGGAACCTCAACTCGAGGACCAGACCCATCCTTATCCGTAATTAACTTGAAACTAATGACATTGTGGTCACTGGACCCAAAATGTTCGCCTACACATACTTCTGTCACCTGACCTGTCTGGTTTCCTAATAGGAGATCAAGTATTGCATCCTCTCTCGTAGGTACCTCTATATATTGATTTAGAAAACTTTCCTGAAAACATTTCACAAACTCCAAGCCATCGAGCCCTATTACAGTTTTTTGGAGTCCCAGTCAATATGTGGAAAGTTAAAATCCCCTACTATTACAACTTCCTGTTTCTTACATCGGTCTACTATCTTTTTATTAGTTTTTTATGCATTTTCTACATCGCTACAGATAGAAAAAAAATCCCAAATCAAAATGAAGAAAATTAATACAGTGCAAAAATAAACATACAATAATAATATAATACAAAAAAGATAATTGAGAAAGCACCCAAATTGAAGACATGTAAAATTACTTCCTCCCCAAGCTCCGTAACAAAAAAAACTGCAGTCCAACCACAACTCCAGTCCATAAATCAGGACATTCAAACCCCCAAAACTGTAAATACACTTAAAAACAGAAAATAATAATGCCTACTACCAAAAAAAAAGAGCTGAAAGCAAGGGACCGAAAAAAAAAACCTTAGTTAAGAGGAAGGGTATGAAAGTAGGTCTACTATCTTTATACAGATTTGCTCCTCCAATTCTCACTGACTATTGGGCGGTCTATAATACACCCCTATTAGTGTGGTCACACCTTTCCCGTTCCTCAGCTCCACCCATATGACCTCTGTAGACAAGCCCTCCAGGCTGTCCTGTCTACGCACAGCTGTGATATTTTCCCTGACTAGTAATGCCACTCCTCCCCCTTTCATCCCTCCCCCTCTATCACGTCTGAAACAACGTTATGTTTCATGTATAAACCTTAGGTGGGAGGTTATCTTTTTGTAATAATGTATTAAAAATAAATTATAAATTCTACCAATGAGAATTACAAATTCTCTTACTGAAGGATTCATATTCAAAATAGTATCCAACAAATTAGATTCTTGCATATATGGAAACTGAGATAATTACTTTTGTAAAAAATGTCTAACCTGATGATATTGCAGTAAGTGTGTATGAGAGAATATTTGCTAATTAACTCTTCAAAAGTCATCAATCGACCATCACAAAATAAATGATAATAAAGATAAATAAATCTGCAAAAAAAAAACAGATCCCCTTAATCACTAAAGATTAAACAAGTTTGGGAAAGAGAACTTAATATGACCTTTGTTAATGAAGATGGTCAATTCTTCTTTAATATGAACCAATCAGTGTTTAATTCAATTTAAAATTGTTCACTGTTACTATTTAACAAAGGAGAGACTATCTAAAATATTTCCTAACATAGACAATTATTGTGACAGTTATAAAACTGAAGTAGCCACTTTTTCACATATGTTCTGGTCATGTTCTTCATCAAAATCTTTTTGGAAATCTTTATTTTCTACAATTTCTAAAGCTCTGAAAATTAATTTGCAACCTAATGTGCAAACCTTTGATTTCTGTCTATACATGCAGTCCTCGTATGACCTTTATCCTCCTCCACCTCACTATCTGCTCTAACACTCTGGTTCCCCTCCCTCTGCAAAGGATGTTAGTCCCCCTCCAGTTCAGGGGCAAACCGTCCCGTCGGAACAGGCCCCACCTTCCGGGGAACAAAGCCCAATTGTCCAGAAACATGAAGCCCTCCCTCCTGCACCATCTCCTTAGTCACGTATTTAGCTGCACTCTCCGCACATTTATATTTACAGGGACTTTACTCCTGACGCCGGTCCCGGGACCCGACCCGTTTACAGACCCGGAGCGGAACCGGAGCAGATTCTCAGCCACTGGTTTACATCCACAGTCCGGAAGAAAGGATAAAGTTTCTCCGTGAATTTATTCCCAGTGAAGGTGTGGAGATGGGACTTGGTCTCCGCGTTGTAAAATGAAACTGTCCCGGACTCGTAACTGAGATAAACTCCCACCCTCCCGGGGATGGGACCGGCAGGGAGACGGGACTCGGGGGAGATGAGACCACGGGACACGTCATAATCCCGATGTAACACGTCACCAAACCGCCTGATGACCCAGAATCCGGTCTCCGGACTCAGTCTGACCCCTCTCTTCCTCTCCACAGACTCTGTGGCGACTCCCAGACTCCAGATCTGATTCCCCGTCACCTCCACCTCCCAGTAATGTCTCCCCGATGTGAATCCCTCCGATCCCAGCACACAAGCCCGGTTTGTGAATCTCTTCCCGGAGTCAGGGAGATTCCTCGGGGTCCCGGTCCGTCTCACACTCTTCCGATCCTCAGACACCTCGAGCCGCGGATTCGCCGTTTCCACATCCAGGGTGACAGAGACTGGGGGGAGAAGCAGAGAATTAGAGAGTCCCCGGGGATCGGGGGGAGACTCGGGCAGCGCGGTCCCGGGGATCGGGGGGAGACTCGGACAGCCCGGCCCCTGGGATCGGGGGGACACTCGGGTAGCGCGGCCTCGGGGATCGGGGGGAGACTCGGGCAGCGCGGCCCCGGGGATCGGGGGGAGACTCGGGCAGCGCGGCCCCGGGGATCGGGGGGAGACTCGGGCCGCGCGGCCCCGGTGATCGGGGGGAGACTCGGACAGCGCGGCCCCGGGGATCGCGGGGAGACTCGGGCAGCGCGGCCCCGGGGATCGGGGGGAGACTCGGGCAGCGCGGCCCCTGGGATCGGGGGGTGACTCGGGCAGCCCGGCCCCTGGGATCGGGGGGACACTCGGGTAGCGCGGCCTCGGGGATCGGGGGGAGACTCGGGCAGCGCGGACCCGGGGATCGGGGGGGAGACTCGGGCGGCGCGGCCCCGGGGATGGGGAGGGAGACTCGGGCGGCGCGGTCCCGGGGATCGGGGGAGACTCGGGCAGCGCGGCCCCGGGGATCGGGGGGAGACTCGGGCGGCGCGGCCCCGGGGATCGGGGGGAGACTCGGGCAGCGCGGCCCCGGGGATCGGGGGGGAGACTCGGGCAGCGCGGACCCGGGGATCGTGGGGAGACTCGGGCAGCGCGGCCCCGGGGATCGGGGGGAGACTCGGGCAGCGCGGCCCCGGGGATCGGGGGGAGAATCGGGCAGCGCGGCCCCGGGGATCGGGGGGAGACTCGGGTAGCGCGGCCCCGGGGATCGGGGGGAGACTCGGGCAGCGCGGACCCGGGGATCGTGGGGAGACTCGGGCAGCGCGCCCCCGGGGATCGGGGGGAGACTCTGGCAGCGCGGCCCCGGGGATCGGGGGGAGACTCGGACAGCGCGGCCCCGGGGATCGGGGGGAGACTCGGGCAGCGCGGCCCCGGGGATCGGGGGGAGACTCGGGCAGCGCGGCCCCGGGGATCGGGGGGAGTCTCGGGCCGCGCGGCCCCGGCGATCCGGTGGGAGACTCGGGCCGCGCGGCCCCGGGGAACGGCGGAGACTCGGACAGCGCGGCCCCGGGGATCGGGGGGAGACTCGGGCAGCGCGGCCCCGGGGATCAGGTGGGAGACTCGGGCCTCGCGGCCCCGCGGATCGGGGGAGACTCGGGCAGCGCGGCCCCGGGGATCGGGGGGGGGGGACTCGGGCCGCGCGGCCCCGGGGATCGGGGCCAGACTCGGGCAGCGGAGCCCCGGGACCGAGGGAAAGGCCGCTGGGCCTCAGGCGCGGTCGCGTGGCCGACACGAACCTTTGACTCGACAGAAGCAGATGTCTCCACAAGGGTTTTCCGCTGGACAGGGGAAACATCCTCCCTCACTCCTGCCTGTTGACCCCTGAAAGAATTTTGTGTTTCCATGAGATCTCCTCTCATTCTCCGAAACTGGGAACAGAGAACATAGAGCAGTACAGCACAGGAACAGGCCCGTCATACAATGTTCACATTCATTTGTGAGTGTGAAGTGGGGCAGTGTGATGGTTTGAGACAGTAAAGGAGGTGATAATGGGAACCAGTAGGGGAGAGATGAATGGCAGATTGAACCAGGAGGGGGAGGGGTGGAAAGCCTGTGGGTGAACTGTGTGTGTAGACGTAATGAGAAGCTGGAGGGGGCAAAGATGGCAGATGAGGATGACTTTGTCCCCTTTCCCACAACCCCATCCCCCGCGGCCCCTCATTAGGACGGGGATGAATTTGCAGGAACCATTAAGCAACACAGGTCTTGAAGTGTTTCAGTCTGAACCGTGGACTGTTTACTCTTTTCCGTAGAAACTTCCCAGCCTGCTGTTACCCCCAAAAATTTGTTTGTGTTACTCTGCTTTAAATATACTCAATTATTTGGCCTCCACAGCTGCCTGTGGCAGATTCACTATCCTGTGGATAAAGGAATTCCTCCTCATCTCTGTCCTAAATGGACATCCCTGTAGTCGGAGGCTGTGCTTACCGTTCTCGACCCACCCACATCCTCCCAACATCAACTCTCTCCAGACAGGTGTCAGAGAGATCTGGCGAGACCCTTCATCAGGACCTGTATAGCTTGGATTACCAGCATCTGCAGATTTTCTCCTGTTTGATTTTTAAAGCAGAAGTTAATAAGTAAACTTCTTGATTAGTCAGTGTCTCAAAAGTTATGGTGAGGAGGTGAGAAAATAGGGTTGACAGGATAATAAATCAGTTATTCTTCTAAACTCGCGTGAGTACAGGCCCGGAACCAACAAACACGCCTCATATGTTAACTCTTTCATTCCCGGAATCATTCTTGTGAATCTTCTGGACCCCCTCCAATGCCAGCACATGTTTTCCGATAGAAGGGACCCAAAACTGCTCACAATACTCCAAGTGTGGTCTGACCAATGCCTTATTAAAACCTCAGAATTACATCCTTGCTCTTGCACTCTAATCCTCTCGAAGTGAAAGCAAACATTGAGTTTGCCAATCTTACCACTGACACAAACTGCAAGTTAACCTCCAGGGAATCCTGCACAAGGACACCCATGTCCCTTTGCACCTCTGATTTTTGAATTTTCACCCTGTTTACAGAATTGTCTATGTCTTTATTCCTTCGACCAAAATCGTACCTGCCTAAGTTTGTACCTGCCAAACTCTACCTGTGCGAGAAGATCCTTATTCCGTATACTGGTGCTTTCAAATAAGACCATAAGCCAAAGCAGCAGAAGCCGGCCATTCGGCCCTTCGAATCTGCTCACCATTTTATCATGAGCTGATCCATTCTCACATTTAGTCCCACTCCCCCACCTTCTCACCATGACCTTTGATGCCCTGGCTACTCAGATACCTATGTCTTAAATACACCCAATGACTTGGCTTCCATTGCCGCAAGAAATTCACAGATTCACCACCCTCTGGCTAAAAAAATTTCTTCGCATCTCCTTTCTGAATGGGTGCCCTTCAATCTTGTCATGCTCTCTCGTACTAGACTCCCCCACCATGGGAAACAACTTTGCCAAAACCACTCTGTCCATGCCTTTTAACATTCGAAATGTTTCTGTGAGGTTACCCTCATTCTTCTAAACTCCACGGAGTACAGTCCAAGAGCGGTCAAATGTTCCTCATATGTTAACCCTCTCATTCCCGGAATCATTCTAGCGAATCTTCTCTGAACCCTCTCCAATGTCAGAACATCCTTTCTTAAATAAGGAGCCCAAAACTGCACACAGTATTCCAAGTGAGGTCTTACCAGTTCCTTATAGAGCCTCAGCATCACTTCCTTGCTCCTATACTCTATTCCTCTAGAAATGAATGTCAACATTGCATTCACCTTCTTCGCCACCGACTCAACCTGCACGAGCACTCCCAAGTCCCATTGCATCTCAGAACTTTGAATTCTCTCTCCATTTAAATAATAGTCTGCCCATTTATTTCTTCTACCAACGTGCATGACCATACTCCTCAGACAATGCTCCTCAGACAGGATGAAGAGGTCAATACTCCCCAATGCCATTAGGCTTTACAATTCTACCGCCAGGACTTAAGAACTTTTTAAAAGCTATTATTAATGCTTTTTGAGATAGTGATTTAGATGCATATCATATTTTTTACTGAGTTAAGTATTGTATGTAATTAGTTTTGCTACAACAAGTGTATGGGACATTGGAAAAAAAGTTGAATTTCCCCATGGGATGAATAAAGTATCTATCTATCTATCTATCTATCTATACACTTTTCAACATTGTATTTCATTTGCCACTTCTTTCACCATTCTCCTAATCAATCCAAGTCTCTCTACAGACTCTCTGTTTCCTCAGCACTACCCTCCCCTCCACCTATCTTTGTATCATCAGCAAACTTAGCCACAAAGCCATCTATTCCATAATCCAAATCATTGATATACAACGTAAAAAGAAGTGGCCCCAACACGGACCCCTGTGGAACACCACTGTTAACTGGCAGCCAACCAGAATGGGATCCTTTATTCCCACCCTCTGTTTCCTGCCAATCAGCCAACGCTCTATCCACATATGTAAATTTCCTATAATTCCATGGGCTCTTATCTTGTTTAGCGGCCTTGTCATGGGCACCTTGTCAAAGGCCTTCTGAAAATCCAAATACACAACATCCACTGCATCTCCCTTGTCTAGCCTACTTGTAATCTCCTCAAGAAATTTCAATGGGTTTGTCAGGCAGGATTTTCCTTTAAGGAAACCATTCTGAGTTTGTCCTATCTTGTCATATGCCTCCAGATACTCGGTAACCTCATCCTTGACAATTGACTCCAGAAACTTCCCAACCATTTCTCAAGCTAACAGGTCCATAAAGCACTTTTTGCTTCCTTGCCCCCTTCTTAAATACCAGAGTGGCATTTGCAATCTTCCACTCCTCCGGAACCATGCCAGAATCTATTGACTTTTGAAAGATCATTGCTCCGCGATCTCCACAGCTACCTCCTTCAAAACACAAGGTTGCATTCCATCTGGACCTGGAGATTTATCTACCCTTAGACTATTCAGCTTCCTGAGTACTTTCTCTGTCGTAATTGAGACTGCGCACACTTCTCTTCCCTGACACCCTTGAGTGTCCGGTGTACTGCTGATATCTTCCTCAGTGAGGATTCATTTCCTCAGCCATCTCCTTATCCCCCATTACAATTTCTCCAGCATCATTTTCTATTGGTCCTATATCCACTCTCACCTATTTTTTACACTTTATATACTTGAAAAAGCTTTTAGTATCTTCTTTGATATTATTTGCTAGCTTCCTTTCATAGTTCATCTTTTCCCTCTTAATGGCCTTCTTAGTTTCCTTTTGTAAGCTTTTAAAAACTTCCCAATCCTCTGTCTTCCCACTAATTTTTGTTTCCTTGAATGCCCTCTCCTTTGCTTTTACTTTGGCTTTCATTTCTCTTGTCAGCCACGGTCGCATCCTTTTTCCATTTGAAAATTTCTTCTTTTTTGGAATATATCTGTCTTGCACCTTCCTCACTTCTCGCATAAACTCCAGCCACTGAGCACCTTCTCCTTTGTAACAGTAACTGCACTCACTTCTCTTCCCTCGCACTCTTCAACACCGGGCACAGTGCGAGTGTCTTCCACCTTCTCCTTTGTAACAGTAACTGCACTCACTTCTCTTCCCCCGCACCATTCAACACCGGGCACAGTGCGAGTGTCTTCCACCTTCTCCTTTGTAACAGTAACTGCACTCACTTCTCTTCCCTCGCACCATTCAACACCGGGCACAGTGCGAGTGTCCTCCACCTTCTCCTTTGTAACAGTAACTGCACTCACTTCTCTTCCCTCGCACTCTTCAACACCGGGCACAGTGCGAGTGTCTTCCACGGTGAAGACTGGTGCAAAATATTTGGTTTATCTGCCATCTCTTTATCCCGCATTATTATTTATCCGGCCTCATTTTCTACTGGTCCTATATTCACTCTCATCTCTGTTTTATTTTTTTACAATACTTGAAAAACAAGTTGATATAGTTTGCTAACTTGTTTTACAATGACAGGTGTGTAAAAAGGGCCTGAAAGATCTTTGGAGCCCAGAGTCACCCCAACCACAAACTGTTCCAGCTGCTACCATCCGGGAAACGGTACTATAGCATAAAAGCCAGGAGCAACAGGCTCCGGGACAGCTTCTTCAACCAGGCCAGCAGACTGATTAACTCATGATGACACATCTGTATTTCTATGTTATATTGACCAGCATGTTATACATATAATTCATCATAAATTACTATAAATTGCACATTGCACATTTACATGGAGACGTAACGTAAAGATTTTTCATCCTCATGTATATGAAGGATGTAAGTAATAAAGTCAATTAAATTCAAATCAATTTCTTGTTTATTTTTTCCCACCCAATCATCCTTTTAGTTTCTCTCTGTAGATATTTAAAAGCTTCCCAATCCTCTGTCTTCCTACTAATTTTTGTTTAGTTGTATCCCCTCTCTTTTTCCTTTACATTAACTTGTCTTCCCTTGTCAGCCACGGTTTTACTATTTTGCCATTTTAGTATTTATTTATTTTTGGAGTACATCTATCCTTCACCTTTCTCATTTTCCCAGAAACTGACACCATTTCTGCTCTGCTCTCATCCCTGCCAGCATCTCCTTCCAATTTGCTTTGGCCAACTCCTCTCTCAGACCACTGTAATTTCTTTCACTTCTCTGAAATACTACAATGTCAGACATCACTTTCTCCTTATGAGATTTCAAGTTGAACTCAGCATGTTGTGAGCACTGCTTCCTAAGGGTTCTTTTAACTACTCACCTCTGGTTCAATACATAACACCCAATCCAGTAGAGCTGTTCCCCGAGTAGGCTCAACGACTAACTGCTCTAGAAAGCCATCACATTGCATTCAACAAACTCACTCTCTTGAGATCCTTTACCAACCTGATTTTCCCAATTGACCTGCATATTGAAATCTCCCATGATTATCATAACATTGTCCTTTTCATCAGCCTTTTCTATTTCCAGTTGTAATCTGTGGGCCTCAACCCACTGACTGTTGGGAGGCCTGTATATGACTGGTGTCAGAGTCGTTTTTACTTTTGCAGTTCCTTACCTCAACCCACAAGATTCAACATCTTCCAATCCTATGTCACATCTTGCTGCTGATTTACCAGCAGAGCCACACCTCCCCATCAGCCTTCCTTCCTTCCTCCGATAGATTGTGTAACCTTGAACATTCAGCTCCCAACTACAACCATCCTTCAGCCACGATTCCGTGATGGCCACAACATCATACCTGACAATCTGTAATAGTGCAACAAGATCATCCACCTTATTTCTCATACTCCATGCATTGAGATATAACACTTTCTGTACTGTATCTGCTACCCTTTTTAATTCTGTATCTCTAATGCACTGATACTCACCCTGCTGGCTGCAATTTTCTCCTCTCATCTGTCCGCCATATCTGTCAGTCTGACTGCACGCTATCTTTGCATTTTTACCATCAGTCTTATCCCTTCACTTCACTTCCAACCCCCCACCCCACCAAATTAGTTTAAACCCTCCCCAACAGCTCTATCAAACCTCTCTGTGAGAATATTGTCTCCCTCGGGTCGAGGTGCGACCCATCCCTTTTGAGCAGGTCATTCCTCCACCAGAGGCCATCCCAATGATCCAAGAACCTGAATCCCTGTCCCCAGCATCATCTTCTCAGCCATGTTTATCTGTCAAATTATCCTGTTTCTACCCTCACCAGCACGTGGCACAGGCAGCAATCCAGAAATTACAACCCTGGAGGTACTGCTTCTGAGCTTTCTACCAAGCTCTCCAAATTCTATTTTCAGGACCTCTTTGCTTTTACTTCCAATGTCATTGTCTCAAAATTTACCAAGATATCTGACTCTTTTCCCTCCCTCTCTAAAATGCTGCGGACACGATTCGAGGCATCCCTGACCCTGGCAACCAGGAGGCAACATACCATTCGGGTGTCCCGTTCACATCAATAGATTCTCCTGTGTGTTCCCCTGACGATTCAGTCCCTGATCACGACCACTCCCCTCTTCTGCCTCTAACAACAGTGAGAGATGCTGATCCGGAAGGGGGAAGACCTGTGTCAGTCAGAGTCTGCACTCACAGGGCACATGAAGGACTTGTGTATTTTCCTGACAATCCCTGTCACCACACTGATACCTGCTTTTATTCCCTACAATATTATCATCAGTATTAAAATCCCAGTTCCTCTGGTAGATCCAAACTCATGTCCTGGTGTGTTAGTGCAGTGTTCCTGGGATCAGGACACAGTGGTTCATTTGCCAGTCCCGTGTATTGATTGTATTGTGACCCTGTGCTGGTGTGTCCAGGGGTCTGACATCTCCAGCTGACTATGTGACAGTGATTCCTCCCAGTCGGTGCGGTTGATGTGAAATATACTTCAGTTCCCCTTCAGCCCAGTATTACAGACAATCTTTGCCTCAAATTGGAACTATATCGAGCTTCATAATCAAGGAGAAATGAATCTTTGTAAGTTTTACCTTGTTTAATAGTATCAAGCGTTTCTCTCAGCACTGTTTTCAACAAATAGGGGTGATCAAATTTTTCAACCGGTAGGGTCTCATCTGTCACTGACAATTCCTCGATATCGTCATTAATCCTGTAAATATTAAACTGCTGGTTATAAATTGCTATTCTGAACTATTTTACAAATCCAATCAGGGTTTCAGTAAAGAGCATGTCCTACCTCCTGTTCCGACGAGCTTCCTGATGAAATAAATAAAACACAATCTGATTAGACTTGGTCTTACTGTCCATATCCTGAATTTCATCCAAATCATTACAAGGTTTTGAAAATTCCCACTCCCACAGTCACTCAAACACACGGACAATACAGAACCACAGGGTAACTTACAAGGAAAGTTTCTGAATGTCAGACCATTTCTGAGAGGATGAAACTTACAGGGAAGACAGGACAGGCTGTGCATTATCATCTGGATATGACGTCAGGCTGATAGGATGGAGGAATTTAAGATCAGTGATGTATGTGATTGTGTGCGGGTGGAGGAAGTACCTCTATTTATGGGGAGACTTGTGAGGTGATGTAATTCCAGATGGATTTTAACAAATTCCACAAGAAATTTAGTGAAGAGGATGTGGAACTCAGTGCCACAGGAGTGGCTGAAATGGAACAGCAGAGATTGAATGTAATGGGGAGGCTGGATAAACACGTGAGGGACCAGGGAGTTCGGGGCACTGTTGCTGGGTGCGGTGAGCAGGTGGCAGGAGGTTTGTGAAGCAGGGAAATTGATAGAAGATGGACCTAATGGCCTGTTTATGATAGAGAATGGGATATAATCCCATGTGAAATGTATCCAAAAAATAAAGAGACAGTGAAAGATTCCCATTTGATGGAAACCGGATATGGAGGATAAGTCTGGTGTGCGGGTCACATTCTTTGTTCTCACTGATTGACAGAGAGATCCTCACACCCACCGCACCAGACACACTCACAGCCTGTGACTGGAACTGGGTGTTAATGGGAGTTTTAGAGGATATTTAATGCGGTAATTAAGGAAACAGTCAGCAGCTCTCTGTTATGATCAGAGTAAATAATTTCAGAGAGATTTGCATTCTGTCCTTGGATGTACAAAAGTTGTGGAAGCCCAATTTTGGGACAATAGACAATAGGTGCAGGAGTAGGCCATTCGGCTCTTCTAGCCAGCACCGCCATTCACTGTGATCATGGCTGATCATACACAATCAGTACCCGGTTCCTGCCCTCTCCTCATATCCCTTGACCCCGCTATCTATAAGAGCTCTATCTAACTCTCTCTTGAAAGCATCCAGAGACTTGGTCTTCACTGCCTTCTGTGTGAGGTCACCAGAGCGACAATTGATTTGTTAGAATTGGCCGCTGTGCTGTGTTTATTTCAAACATACCACTGATCATTTAGTGCCCTTTGACAGAAACAAATTGAAATGTAATCCCTCACCTTGAGAAACATCACACTGTCTTTTTGATCCATCTGTTCCTTTAACTTAGTGATTTCCTCCTGAATAATCCTTATATTCTCTTGAACAGCTAGAAGATTTTTCTCCATTAGGCTGAGAATCCTCTTCTCTTCTTCCCTGAGATCCCTGAGTAAGCTCTGCTCTTTCTCAGTGATAATCTGGCGCAGTTCAGCAAACTGGGATGTGATCTGGGACTGAAGGCTGTGTGACTGTTCCTGTCGAAGGAAAGGTGAAGATTAATATACTGCATTGCTGTGCTCTGTTTCCTTTTGTCGTTAAGTTCGGTCTATTGGAGTCCATGCTACTTCTGAGAGCATTCCCGTCAACACCATTTCCTCACGTTTTCCTGAAACCTATTCTCACTTATTGACCCATAAACTCCCATCTGATTCACACACACCCTCCCCACCTTTACAGGATTAACGGTAATTAACCATTCATCCGGCATGTCCTTGCAATATGTCTGAATCTGTCATGGTCACAGGGAGAGCATGCAAACTCCACACAGACAGCAGCAGAGGTCAGGATCGAACCCAGGTCACTGGAGCTGCGATACTCAGCTATTCTGCATTAAATGGACCAAAACTCGACAGTAATATCAGAAATTCCGCTCAGGAAGCCTCACCTGAACTCCGGAAATCTTCTCTTTCTGTTGCTGCTCCTTTTCCTGGAAGTCTGATTTCTTTTTTGTGCGAGAATCTAAGGAAGATTTTAGCTGATCCTGGAAGTCAGAGAGTGAAGGAAATTGAAACAAAGATGCATCAAAAGAAACAGGTGATCTAACTCGATCATCACACAAAATGCCGGAGGAACTCAGTGAGTCAGGCAGCATCTATTCAGGGGAAATAAACAGTCGGTGTTTCGGGATGAAACCCTTCATTAGGACTGGCAAGGAATGGGACAGAAGCCAGAATAAAAAGGTTGGGGACGAGAACCAGCTGACAGGTGACGGGTGAGACAACGTGAGGGGGTACGTGGGGGAGGGTGATGAAGTGAGAAGCTGAGAGGGGACAGGTGGAAGCGGCAAAGGGCTGGAGGAGAAGGAATCTAATACGAGAGGACAATCGACCATGGAAGAAACGGGAGGAACTGGGCTGTTTGCGGCCCTGAATGGTGACGAGGGAGGAGGTTAGGAGTCAGATGTAGCACTTGTCCCGCTTGCAGGTGTCAGTGCCAGGAGGGAGATCAGTGGGGAGGAGCGAGTGGATCAGGGCGATACAGGACGTGGACCGCGATCCGTATAGAGACCGGTGAGTTGCGGGGTGCGGAGGTGGGCTGTGGGACGGAGAGATGCTAGAATCCCGCTGGAGATGGCGGAAGTTGCAGAGAATGATGTGTTGGTTATGGAGGCTCGTGTAATGGTATGTAGGGCAAAGGAAATGTGTTAAGTATTAAACTAACGTTAGTTTTTACCTTGTAGATTTTAACAGCTTCTTTAATCGGCTTGAAGCGGTGCTCTCTGTGTTCCTCCGCCACTGTACAGATCACACAGATCAGTGTCTTGTCCGTTTCACAAAACAGCTTCAGTTCTTCCTCATGTTCCTCGCAGTGACGTTTACTTTCCTTCCCTTTCGGATTCAGGTTTAGATTTCGAGCTTTTTCAGCCAGATTTGCTAAGGCCCGATTCACCCTGAGGGTGCGGTCCGCAAACACCGCTCTACATTCCGGGCAGGAGTTTCTCTCCTCCCTTTCCCAATACCGTGTGATACAAGAGCGACAGAAGTTGTGTCCACACTCCAGTATAACCGGATCGGTGAAGAAATCCAGGCAGACGGGACAAATTGCCTCCTCGCTCAAACTCTCAGCCGGTCCTTTCGAAGCCATGTTAACTCCAGCACTTCCTGATTCAGAATGCTTTCATTTTCCGGGAGCTGCTGATCCCCATGCAGTACCGTGATTGTCCACTACGCGCGCTGCAGTCTCAGGGAATGAACATTCTTCTGCTGGATAATGTAACTGCCCGTCGCGGCAACGCAGACCGGAACAACTGTGATTGATCCGCTTGGTAACATCGCATTTCCTCCTGTCTATAGGCATACTATCCGCACACTGATGCGAAATAAATGTTTGGGGACGATGAAACAAATCGTCAAATCTTGCTCCCGACATCCGAAAATACTTGAAATGCATTTCCTCGTCCATGTCTCTCAGTGGCCGGACAAGCACAGAAAATTCACCCTCCTTCTGCCTCAATCCGTTCAATGGTCGTACATACCATCTCCTCCTACGTCTCTCTTTTCTGCGTTGCAGTAATGTCACTAAAATTAACCCTTGTTCAACATTTATTAGCGCCAAATCCAACATGATGTGCTCAGTCGCCATTAGAAACCCCAGCGCCAACTAGCGTTTTGGCGGTGAATTGCAGAGCGATGCAGACACACCTACGCACAGGTATAAATGCTCACACGGCGCAGGCTACTACACAGAGTTATAAATCAGCCCGGTTACGAGCGGCGGAGAATTGGCCATATGGCTGGCAAACCATCTCTTAAAAACCCAGTGCGACAAAAACGTCAGCTGAATCTCCAAAGGCCTCATCCCTGCGGTCGGAAGGACCTTCCCCTGGAAGACGATTGAAGTCCTGCGCTGAAAGGAGAAGCCATGTCCCCCCCTGGGGTGGTTCACTAGTACAATAACTGTGAGGCTTCCACAGACAACCCGGCCACTCCCTGTACAGTGTAGAGGATCCCTGTAGTTCCAATGGTGTCCCTGTAGTCTGGAATGTGCCAGTCGGCAGCATTCCTGTACGACAGGGGTTCCCAAACATTTTTTTAATGCCAAAGACCAATACCAGTAACGGTGGACCCCAGGTTGGGAACCGCTGCTCTCGGGACATCTCGGTGTGATGGCAGGCCAACAAGTTTCGAGCGTCTTTCTCCGAGTTGATGATCTTCCAGCAGAACTCGCTGTCCGTTTTCTTGCGCGTCCTGGGAACAGCCCGAGGATCAGTGAGCCTTCCGTCACGCAGCTGCTGTGGCACAGGCTCTTGCATCTCTCTCCACAGATCTTCGCCAGCCCAGAGACCGCAAAGAGGTGAGCGACCGTCATGTCTCCACTGCAGTAATCTCCGGGCAGCGCGCTGTGGGAGTGATCTCCGGGCATGTAGCAAGGATCAGACTGGGAGCGGCCCTCTCGTCTCCACTGCAGTAATCTCGGGGCAGCGCGCTGTGGGAGTGATCTTCGGGCATGCAGCAAGGATCAGACTGGGAGGGGCCCTCTCGTCTCCACTGCAGTAATCTCGGGACAGCGCGCTGTGTGAGTGATCTCCGGGCACGCAGCAAGGATCAGACTGGGTGGGCCGAATCGCCGCCAGACAGGCGAGGTCTTGCTGCCTGTTGTTGAGATCTGGTGATGAGGCATTCTGCCATATGGTCTGGACTATCTGCTCAGGGAACCACTCCACTGTGTCCATCCAGTCCTTCTCCTACAGTAACTGCAGAACATTCTGTGTTGACCACTGTCTGGTGTTCTTGTGGTCAAAGCCGCTGGTCTGAAAGAACTGTCACCAATTTCATTAACACAAGGTTTACATGGAGAAGCTTCCTTACTGAGACAGACACAGTCTCACAGGGTATTTACAGGGTAGGGGCAGGAATGATGTTTCTCCTGGCTGGGCAGTGGATCCAGGGATCACAGACTCAAAATCCGAGGTCACCTCAGCAGGACTGAGATGAGGAGAAATTTCCCCAACACAGTGCGTGAATATTTGGAGTTTTCTCCACAGGTTTTCTAAATTAAACGGACATATTTTGGGGCTCGGCGACGTCGGGAACGTTTCAGGAAAGTGGCGCTGAGGTCAAAGATCAGCCATGTTCTGAGTGAGGGGCAGAACAGCCCAACGGGCCGAATGACAACGCCTGCTCCTGTTTCTTATTTTTCTAAATCACGAGTTGACCTTTGCGCCTTGTTCTCCCTTGGCCTTCAGCCTGTCGGATTGCACAGGGGAGCGGTGAGAGCTCCGGAGATCCATCAGCAGCCGCTGCGGTTATTTCATGCTCTTGTTATTTATCCTATTTCTCCATATTTGCATTTGCACAGTTTGTTACCTTCAGCACTCTGGCTGATCTTTCACTGCCTGATTCTGTTACAGTTACTATTCTATACATTTTATAATTACGTCCGCAGGAAAATGCTTCTGGGGGTTAGATGTGGTGACTTATCTGTACTCTGATAATAAAATTTATTTTGAAATTTGACTTTCAGGAAACTTGCTTAAATTCTGGGAACAAACTGTGATTGACATCTCCAGCTCCTAGCAGCAGCCCGTCCTCACACACTCACAGCCAATCAGCGACCACTGCTGGGGGAGAGTTGCTCTCATTGGCTGAGGGGTGTCAGTGGGCGGGACGCTGAGCGCCCGGCCCGGCCGGAGTTTGGAACCGGGACCGAGTGAGGCCGGAGACCAGGAGCTGCGCATCCGGTTTCGGCTGCACCACCGGCGGGTCGTGAATCCTTTCGAAGGCAGAGCTGAAGAATCCGGCGGAGATTCCGTGAGATGATTCAGCTGCACGGAGGGCGCCCGGACTTTCCCCACCGAGGATCGGGGCCTGTTGTCTGGATTGTCTCCCAGACCCGTCCCTTCCTGCTGGGAGACGGGAGCTGCCCCGCAGCGGCTGCCGATGGATCTCCGGAGCTCTCACCGCTCCCCTGTGCAATCCGAACGGCTGAAAACCAAGGGAGAACAAGGCGTAAAGGTAAACTCGTGCTTCAGAAAGTAAGTAACAGGAGCCTGCCTGGCTACTCGGCCCGTTGCGCCTATTCCACCCTTTCCTCAGAATAGTCCTTTCTTTTTAAATCTTTTTATTGATTTTAAACAAACATAAATGAAACATGAATACAAAGAGCTTGAGAGTGCATAATTAATAGGTTAAGGTGTAAATACAAATAGATCATAATAACCTCCCAAACTCATAGTGGTTCCAAAAATGGAGAAAATAAGAAACCCTCCCTCCCCCAAAAAAGAAAAAAAATCCTAACCGACATGGGCCATTACATTATATCAAATATACACAGTAGCGTCAATAACTCCGCACCTCCATCCAAATAATTAAGGACAATATAAGTAAGATTTAGGAAAAATCAGTTTAGCTCATATGAAAATGTTGAATAAATGGTCTCCAAGTTTCTTCATATTTAACTGAAGGGTCAAAGACAACACTTGTAATTTTTTCTAAACTCGAACAAGAAATAGTTTGAGAAAACCACTGAAATATAGTTGGAGGATTAATTTCTTTCCAATTCAATAGGATAGATCTTCTAGCCATTAATGTAACAAATGCTATCATCCGCCGGGCTCGGGGGTGGGGGGTGGGGTGGATAAACGACTATTATCCACCATTGGTAAACCGAAAATTGCAGTAATAGGATGCGGTTTCAATTTGATATTCAGAACTGTTGAAATAATACCAAAAATATATTTCCAATAATTTTGCAAAACAGGGGCAAGACCAGAACATGTGGATCAATGAAGCGACTTCAGAATGACATCTGTCACTGGCTGGATTAACATAAGAATAAAATCGAGCGAGTTTATCCTTGGACATGTGAGCCCTATGAACAACCTTAAATTGTATTAGGCATGTTTAGCACAAATAGAAGAAGAATTGACTAATTGTAAAATTTTCTCCCACTGCTCTGTGGGTATAAGACAGTGAAGTTCTTTTTCCCATTCCTTCTTTATTATTTCTGATATTCCTGGCTGTATTTTCATGATCATATGATAAATGATGGCTACTTAACCCTTCCGGCAAGGATTCAGAGATAGAATTTTCTCTGTAATGTCCATTGGACATAATTTCAGAAAATACTAACATTCAAGAAATTTCTAACTTGCAAGTATCTAAAAAAAATGAGTTTTAGGTTGGATAGCTGTTCAAAGGACTTAAAACTGTTATCTAAAAATAGATGACGAAAACATATTATACCTTTTGTTTTCCAAAACACAAAGGCTTGGTCCATAAAAGAGGGCTGGAAAAAGAAGTTAGATATAATAGGGCTTGATTATTCAAGCCAAAGAATTTACGAAATTGAAACCATATTCTTAATGTTTGTTTAACTATAGGATTAGTTATTTGTTTATTCGGAATAGATAAAGCAAAAGGAAACGAAGATCCTAAAATTGAAAATAAAGAGAAGTCTTGTACAGATTTACACTCCAAATTTACCCATTGTGGGCAAGGTACTATGACCGATTCTTGTGTCCAAAATATTAAATATTGAATATTAAATGCCCAATAGTAAAATCTCAGGCTTGGCAAAGCAAAACCACCTTCCTTCTTGGGCTTCTGTAAATATTTTTTACTTAATCTAGGATTTTTATTCTGCCACACAAATGAGGATGTTTTGGAGTCAATAATATCAAAAAAAGATTTAGGAATACAAATTGGTAATGCTTGGAAAAAATATAAAAATTTGGGTAATACTATCATCTTGATAGTATTAATTCATCCAACCAATGACAGAGATAATGGGGACCACCTGGTAACAAGCTGCTTCATTTGTTCAATTAAAGGTAAAAAATTAACTTTAAATAAACCCTTATGTTTCTTGGTAATTTTAATACCCAAATAAGTAAAATGATCTGTGACAACTTTAAATTATAAGTGTTTATAAATTGGAATTTGCATATTTAATAGAAATAATTCACTCTTATTAAAATTCAGTTTGCAGCCAGAAAGGCTGAGCAAGCAAGGATAAAATAGCAGGAATAGATCTCTCAGGGTCACATATGTATAGTAACAAATCATCAGCATATAATGGTAACTTATAAGTCCCTTAACCACGGGTAATACCAAAAATGTTAGGTGATTCACGAATGGCAACGGCTAAAGGTTCCAAAGCAATGTCAAATAATAGAGGACTTAAAGGGCAGCCTTGCCTCGTACCACGGGACAACTGAAAGAAAGGAGATCTTTGATTATTGGTAAGAACCGAAGCCAAAGGTTTATAATACATTAATTTAATCCATGATATAAATTTTAAGCTAAAATTAAAATTCTACAACGTATTATATAAATATAGCCATTCAAATCTATTGAACGCTTTTTCAGCATCTAAGGAAATGACATTCAGGTATTTTAGATGAAGAAGTATAAATTATATTAATTAATTTTCTAATGTTAAAAGATGAATAACAGTTTTTAATAAATCTGGTCTGATCTTCAGAGATAATTTGAGGTGATACATTTTCTAATCTAGTGGCCAGAATTTTGGTAAAAATCTTAGAATCCGCATTCAGCAAGGATATTGGCCGATAGGATGCACATTCAGTGGGGTCTTTATCTTTTTTAAGAATTGGAGAAATGGAGGCATCATAAAAAGATTGTGGTTATTTACCTACGGTTAACACATCTTTAAAAATTTTACAAAGCCAAGGAGAGATTATAGAAGAAAAGGATTTTAAAAATTCAGCAGCAAACCGTTCGGACCAGTGGCTTTACCTGAATTCATTGAAAAAGGGAGTGGGTTCCCCTTTCCATACCCTGTCCGGGGAGTTGTGCCGCTCCTCAGGGCTATATATGGAAACACTCGGGCAGGGACAGCGAGTGGGTTCCCCTTTCCAACCCTGCCCGGGGACTTGTGACACTCCTTAGGGTTATATATGGAACCTCTCGGGCAGGGACAGGGAGTGGGTTCCCCTTTCCCAGGCAGACGCCCGAAGGTGACCGGGAGCCACCAGAGGGGCTGATGTAATACAAGCCATGGCACGGTGGGTCGCTTACTATAAGGGAACCCATTTGAATGACAGCCCGACTGCATGCGGATTTTGCTGAATTTACACGACAACTACAGAAAAAAGGAGAATCCCTTGCGTACTTTATACCTCGTTTTAAGGATACGTGAGAGTCCAATGCCGGCAAACCCCTGGACAGATCAGTATGTCCAGCTGGCAGTGCAGACTTTGCTAAAACGTCTCAGACCCAAGCCTGCCCACTCCTTTAAGTTAACTAATCTCAATTCGCTGTGTCAGACCTGGCCCCGTGTGACATAAATTCTGATGAATATGGAGCGCAATTGACTCTTAAAAGGGACTGGGGGAAAGCGAGAGTGCGCACAGAGAACCAGTAGTGAGGATATGGAGTTCGGGTCCGGACGAAGAACGGGTGGCAGGATCGTGCGGACGGTGTAGATGAAGGGGACACTTGCCTAAGGACAGAAACGGGGTTTGCAGAAAGAGGGGACATTGGGCCAGAGATTGTCGCACTGCAATCACAGTCAAGAATAATAAGGGGCAGAAAGACAGCCAGGATCACAGTAATACTCAACAGAGTAACACATTTACTCTCCATGATCCCTTTGGTCCCGGATAGGGCAGGCCAGAGGGGACGGATCACAGTGATACTCGACAGAGTACCACATTTACTCTCCACGATCCCTTTGTTCCCGGATAGGGCAGGCCAGAGGGGACGGATCACTGTGATACTCGACAGAGTACCACATTTACTCTCCACGATCCCTTTGGTCCCGGATAGGGCAGGTCAGAGGGGACGGATCACAGTGATACTCGACAGAGTACCACATTTACTCTCCACGATCCCTTTGGTCCCGGATAGGGCAGGCCAGAGGGGACGGATCACAGTAATACTCGACAGAGTTCCACATTTACTCTACACTAACCCTTTGGTCCCACATATGGCAGGCCAGAGGGGACGGATCACAGTGATACTCGACAGAGTACCACATTTACGCTCCACAATCCCTTTGTTCCCGGATAGGAGATGCCAGAGGGACGGATCACAGTGATACTCGACAGAGTACCACATTTACTCTCCAAAATCCCTTTTGTCCCGGATAGGGCAGGCCAGAGGGGATGGTGATACAGGCGGCTGTGATCAGGCTCACCACACAGGCAGGCTCTTTTCTCACTGCTGCAATCAGGTAGAAGTTACAAGAGCCTCAGGACTCGTCCCACCAGGGTCAGGAACAGTTACTACCCCTCAACCATCAGTCTGTGGAACAACACAGGATAACTGCACTCACTTGCTGTCCATGGAGACGCTCCCACAACAAATCATCGTACTGGGTCTGTCTCAAAATGAGTGAAATAAGAGGTGGTTTGTCTGAGACAGATCGCATTCCTTTCTCAGAATTAGAGAAATACAATCTCACAGGATATTTACAGCGGAAGGGCTGGAATGATGTTTCCCATAAGGTGTGGAACCAGTGGTTACAGACTCAAAATCCGAGGACAACTCAGCAGGACTGAGATGAGGGGAAATTTCCTTACCCAGAGTGCAGTGAATCATTGCAATTATCTCCAGAAGGTTTCTAAATTGAATAGACATATCCTGGGGCTCAGCGGTGATGGAAAGTTGCAGGAAAGTGGTGTTGAGGTCAAAAGTGAAGCATGTTCTGAGTGAAGGGCAGAAGAGGCGCAAGGGGCCGAATGGCCACGCCTTCTCTATTTCCTATCTTCTGAAATACGAGTTTACCTTTGTGCCTCACTGTTTCTTGTCCTGTCAGATTGAACAGGGAGCGCTGAGAGCACCGGACATCTATCGGCAGCCGCTGCGGTTATTTCATATTCTCGTTGTTTATTTGCATTGGCGAAGTTTGTTGTCTTCTGCACTCTGGCTGATCTTTCAGTGATCCAGATATAGTTACCATTCTGTAGCTTTGTATGTTTGTAGGAGTTGTATGTGGCGACTTATATGTACTCTGTTAGTTTTTGGAATAGTCGCTTGGGGAATCTGAGATGGAGGGGTATCTGGGGCTTATTTAAAATTATACATAGATATTATCCAACCAATGTTTATTTGGCAAGGGTTAATTCTGATATTGAAACTAACTGTTGTTTTTGCGGTTTATATCCAGAGGATTTATTTCATCTATTTTGGGATTGTGAATGTGTTAAATCATTTTGGGTTGATGTTTGTCAATTTATAGATCAATATATTAATGTGGATTTTATCTTTTGTTTTCAAAATGTTTTATTTGGGTTTACTAATAACACCAAATCTCACAGGGATCATTTCTTTACCATAAATCTTTTGTTAATTTGCAGCAAATTTTATATCCATGAATGTAATCACAACAATAAGAAACCTTCATTTATATTTTTACGTCAGACTTCAAACTATACGTTTATACTCTGAAAACTTCCCATAAACAGAAAGCTGTAAAGACTGTATAAATCTGTCAACGTTTTGGGTTATCTCTGTAAATGTTCCTGTTTTGTGACTCCTCTTAGATACAGTTCCTTCTGTTCAACAATATTTAGAGCCGATTTCCTTGTTTATTTGTATATTTAAACTTAATGGTTATATATTTGAGCCTTTGGGAACTTGCTTTGATTCTGAGAACAAACAGTGACTAACATCTCCAGCTCCCGGCAGCAGCCCGTCCTCAGATACACTCACAGCCAATCAGAGAACATCACTGGGAGAATCTTGCCTCCATTGGCTGAGGAGTGTCAGTGGGCGGGACGCTGGGCGGACCGAAGTTTGGACTGGAGAACGAGTGGACCCGGTGAGAGACCCGAGATTGGGAGCAGTTCCCCGGGTAAAGGCTGTATTGAATCCTTCCGATGGCGGAGGTGAAGATTCGGGCGGAGATTCCGTGAGATGTTTCAGCCACACACGGGGTGCCCGGTCTTTCCCCGCCGTGGATCGGGGCCTATTGTCCGGAGTTTCCTCCCAGTCCTGTCTCCTGCTGCTGGGATACGGGAGCTGGCCCGCAGCGGCTGCCGATGGAACTCCGGAGCTGTGAGCGCTCCCCTGTGCAAAAGGACAGGCTGAAGGTCAAGGGAGAACCAGGCGCAAAGGTAAACTCGGACTTTAGAAAAAGGAAACAGGTGTAGGCCATTCGGCCCTTTGCGTCTGTTCTGCCTTTCACTCAGAACCTGCCTGATCTTTGACCTGAGCGCCACTTTCGCGCAACGTTCCCAGCATCCCAGAGTCCCAGATTTTGTCCTTCGGATTTAGAAACCTTGTGGAGAAAATTCCAAAGATTCGCTGCCCTCTGGGTGAGGAAATTTCTCCTCATCTCAGTCCTGCTGAGGTGAACTCGGATTCTGTGACGCCCATTCCTCACCACAGCCAAAGGAAACATCATTCCTGCATCTACCCTGTCAATACCCTGTGAGACTGTGTCTGTCTCAGTCAGACGGCCTTTTATTTCTCTAATTTTGAGACAGGCCTGGTCAGTATAATCTCTCCGAGGACACTACCTCACCTCCTAAATCAATCTGTGAAATTTCTTCATTCCCTTCATCCCACAGGCTGACTCTGGGAGGGAGACCAGACCTGTGCACAGTGTTCCATGTACGCTCTCACCAGGACCCCATATACCTTCAGAGGAGATCTTTATTCTTGTATTCAAACATTCCTTCCCATTCAATGCTCTTCATTTAATATCAAACTCAAACAGTGAAGAGACACAACACAGCCTCAGCCATGAATTTAAAGGGCAGGTATTGCAACAGTTTGAGCTTCATACCGAGGGCCACAGAGCAAGCAGGGTGTCACAAAGGGAGGAATGTGGGAGTGTTGTATGCCTGAGCCCAGCTGTGTGCGTTTGTGTATCAGAATCAGGTTTAATATCACCGGCAAATATGGTGAAATTTGTCAGCCGTATATTGGAATATCTAGGAATAAAAACCACAAATTACATTAAGTATTTATAAAATTATACTTAAAATGTATTGCAAAAAGCGAAGTCAAATCCCGAGGAAGTGTTTATCGGCTGAAGTGTGGTGAAATTAGTTCCTTTGTGTCTGCAGTACATTGCAATATTTAGTCATAAACACTACAGACTACAGTTAGTATGTGTAAAATTATATTTAGATGTAGTGCAAAACGAGAGGGAAAATACTGAGGGGGTGTTCCTGGGTTGTTTGTCCATTTGGAAATCTGATGGAGGGGAAGAAGATGTTCCTGAACCGGTGAGTGTGTCTCCAGGGTCCTGTACATCCTCCTTGATAGTAGCAATGAGACGAAGGCATGTTCTGGGTGATGGGGGTCCTTAATGATGGATGTCCCTCGACTTCCCCTTCCTGAATCCACAATCAATTCCTTTGTCTTCATGATGTTGAGTGCAAGGTTGTTGCTGCGACACCACTCAACTTGCTGATCTATCTCACTCCTGTACTCCTCCTCGTCACCGTCTGAAATTCCACCAACAATAGTTGTGTCATCAGCAAGTTTATAGATGAGCCCAGACACACAGACGTGGATGTAGAGAGAGTAGAGCAGTGGACTGAGCACACATCGTTGAGGTGTGCCAGTGTTGTTTGTCACCAAGGAGGAGATGTTATTTCTGATCCACACATACTGGGGTCTCCTGGTGAGGATCCAGTTGCAGAAGGAGGTACAGAGGCCCAGGTTTTGGAGCTTGTTGATTACAATTGAGGTTCTGATTGTGTTGAACGCTGAGCTGTAATCAACAGCCTGACTTGTGTATTGCTATTGTCCTGGTGATCTAAGCCTGAGTGGAGAGCCAGTGAGATTGTATCTGCTGTAGACAGATTGCGGCGATCGGCAAATTGCTGTGGGTCCAGGTCCATGCACAGACAGGAGTTGATTCTAGTCAGGACCAACCCCATCGAAGCACTTCATCACAGCTATTTGTCTGTGTGTGTGCGTGCACTCTTGAAACAGTGATCCAATCTTTCCTGTAGCTGGGGTGTCTCGAAAGAGGGGTCATTGTGATGGGACGTCCATTCTGATGGGAGCCAAATCATTTAGCCAGTCGATGCTGAACCTTTAGAAATTACAAAGCACATGTGTGTTTGAGAGTGTAATTTAAATGTAGAATTCAAAATGTACAAAGTAAGTTTATTATCTAAGTTTACGCATGTCACCATGTTCAATCCTGAGATTGGTTTTTTTTTCGGACGAACTCAGTAAATCCAAGAATCATGATTGAATCAATGAAAGCCCAAACCCAACATCGTAGACAAAATACAATGTGCAAAAGTCAACAAACTGTGCAAATACAAAAGAAAAAAAAAGTAATAAATAATTACCATGAACAGGAGAGGATGAATCCGTGAATGTGTCCATTGGTTATAGGAACAGCTCAGTGATGGGGCAATTGCATTTGAGTAAGATTATCCGCTCTGTTTGAAGAACTTGATGTTTGAAGGGTGATAACAGTTCCTGAGCCTGGTGGTGTGGGTCCTGAGACTCCTGCTCTTTCTTCCTGATGGCATCAGTGAGAAGAGATCATGTGCCACTTGGTGGGTTCCTTGATGATAGATGTAGCTTTCCTATGACAGCGCACCAGAGAAATGTGCGCAGTGGTGGGGAGGGTTTTACCCGTGATGTACTGGGTCGTATCCACTACTTTCTGTAGGATTTTCCTTTCAAGGGCTTTGGTGTTTCCATACCAGGCCATGATGTAACCACTGTACATATTCTCCACACACATCTGTAGAAGTTTGGCAAGGTTGTAGATGTCATGCTGAATCTTTGCAGGCTTCTAAGGAAATGGAGATGTTGCTGTGCTTTCTTCGTAATTGCACTTCCATGCTGGGCTCAAGACAGATCCTGGAAAGTGATGACATTGAGGAATTTAAGGTTGCTGACCCTCTCCGCCTTTGATCCCTGATGAGCACTGGCTCACGGATCTCCTGTTTCCGCCTCCTGAATTCAAATAATCAGCTCCTGGCTCTTGCTGACGTTAAATGAGAGGTTGCCATAAAACCATAAGATATAGGAGCAAAATTAGGCCATTTGGCCCATCGAGTCTACTCCGCCATTTCATTTTAGCTGACCCAATTTCCCTCTTAGCCCCAATCTCCTGCCTTCTCCTGGTAGCCCATCATGCCCTGACCAATCAAGAAACTATCAACCTCTGCCTTAAATGTACATGAAGATTTGGCCTCCACAGCTGCCAATGATTCACTGTCCATAGAGTCCATAGATTCATTACTCTCTGGCTAAAGGAATTCCTCCTCATCTGCATTCTAAAGACACCTCTCAATTCTGAGGCTGTGTCCTTTGGTCTTAGACTCTCCCAAAATAGGAAACATCCTCTCCATATCCACTCTATTAATCCTTTCACTATTTGATATATTTCAATCAGGTCTCCTCTCATTCTTTTGAATTCCACTCAATACAGGCCCAGAGCCATCAAATACTCTTCATATGACAACACATTCATTTTGGGAATCATTGATGTGAATGTCTTTTGGACATTCTTCAGTTCCAGCACATCTTTTCTAAGATAAGGAGTCCAAAACTGCTGACAGTACTCCCAGTGAGGCCTCACCAGTGCTTTCAAAATTTTCAACATTACATCCCTGCGTTTATATTCTATTCCTCTTGAGATGAATGCTGACATTACATTTGCCTTCTTCACCACAGACTCGATCTGCAAATTGACCTTTAGGAACTGATACCCTTTGCTGACACTATATTCGATCTCCCACTTCTTTGCCCATTCTCCTCATCTGTTGAAGACCTTCCATAGCCTCTCTATGTCCTCAAAACGACCTGACCCTCAACCATCTTCATATCGTCTGAAAACTTTGCAGCAAGGTCATCAATTTCATCATGCACATCACTGACATTTAACATAAAGAGTATCACTCCCAACACAGACTACGGTGGAACCCACTCGTCAAGAGTCTCCCTTTGTACCCACTTTTTGCTTCCTCTCAATCAGCCACGGCTTTGTCCATGCTAGAATCTTTCCAGTAATACCATGGGCTCGGGGGTTGTTAAAGCAGCTTCATGTGTGGCATCATGTCAGAAGCCGTTTGAAAATCCAGGAAAACAACATCAATCGATTCTACTTAGTCTGTCCTGCTTGTTATTTCTTAAAATAATTTCAACAGGTTTGTCTGGCATGATTTTCCCTTCAGGAAACCATGCTGACTGTGGCCTATTTTATCTGGTGACACGGTACTCTCAGATCTCATCATTAATAATCATCTCCAACATCTTCCCAATCACCGAGGAGAGACTAACTGGCCTATACTTTCCTTTCTTCTTCCTCTCTCCCTTCTTGAATAGTGGAGTGACATTGGCAATTTTCCATTCTTGATGAACCATTCCAGAATCTTGTGATCCTTGAATGTTCATTACTAATGGGTCCACAATCTTTTTAGCCACCTCTTTCAGAACGCTGGGGTATACACAATCTGGGTCACGTGACTTATCTAACTTGGCCTTTCAGTTTCCCAAGAACCTTCACTCTGGTTCTGGTAACTTTGCACACTTCTGACTCCTGACACCTGGAAGTTCCACCATTATGCTGGTGTCTTCCTCAGCGAAGACAGACACAACATACTCATTTAGTTTGTCTGCCGTTTCAATGTCTCCCGTCACTGCCTCTCCAGCATCGTTTTCCAGCCACCCTAGACTTTATATTAGATAAAAAGTGGGGTACGTGTGCTTTAATTGGACAAGAATGTTGCACCAACACACCAGACAACTCTGAAAATGTAACTCACCTGATGGATTATATTTGAGAGACAGTAGATAGAATGAGAGAAGTGGGAGAGCAGTTCCACAATGATAACCCGTCAGGAAGCCGGTGGCCATTTGGGACTCTGGGAGGATGGTGGGATACTGGTTTACATTGTACAGTTCCACAGTGATAACCCCTCAGGAAGCCGGCGGCCATTTGGGACTCTGGGAGGATGGTGGGATACTGGTTTACATTGTACATTTCCACACTGATAACCCGTCAGGAAGCCGGTGGCCATTTGGGACTCTGGGAGGATGGTGGGATACTGGTTTGCATTGTACAGCTCCACAATGATAACCTGTCAGGAAGCCGGTGGCCATTTGGGACTCTGGGAGGATGGTGGGATAGTGGTTTACATTGTACAGTTCCACAATGATAACCTGTCAGGAAGCCGGTGGCCATTTGGGACTCTGGGAGGATGGTGGGATACTGGTTTACATTGTACAGTTCCACAATGATAACCCCTCAGGAAGCTGGTGGCCATTTGGGACTCTGGGAAGATGGTGGGTACCGGTTTACATTGTACAGTTCCACAATGATAACCTGTCAGGAAGCCAATGGCCATTTGGGACTCTGGGAGGATGGTGGGATACTGGTTTACATTGTACATTTCCACAATGGTAACCCCTCAGGAAGCCGGTGGCCATTTGGGACTCTGGGAGGATGGTGGGATACTGGTTTACATTGTACAGTTCCACAATTATAACCCGTCAGGAAGCAGGTAGCCATTTGTGACTCTGGGAGGATGGTGGGATACTGGTTTACATTGTACAGTTCCACAATGATAACCCGTGAGGAAGCCGGTGGCCATTTGGGACTCTGGGAGGATGGTGGGATACTGGTTTACATTGTACAGTTCCACAATGATAACCTGTCAGGAAGCCGGTGGCCATTTGGGACTCTGGGAAGATGGTGGGATACCGGTTTACATTGTACAGTTCCACAATGATAACCCCTCAGGAAGCCAGTGGCCATTTTGGACTTTGGGAGTATGGTGGGATACTGGTTTACATTGTACATTTCCACAATGATAACCCTCAGGAACCCGGAGGCCATTTGGGACTCTGGGAGGATGGTGGGATACTGTTTTACATTGTACAGTTCCACTATGATAACCCCTCAGGAAGCCGGTGGCCATTTGGGACTCTGGGAGGATGGTGGGATACAGCTTTACATTGTACATTTCCACAATGATAACCCTCAGGAAGCTAGAGGCCATTTGGGACTCTGGGAGGATGGTGGGATACTGGTTTACATTGTACATTTCCATTATGATAACCCTCAGGAAGCCGGAGGCCATTTGAGACTCTGGGAGGATGGTGGGATACTGGATTACATTGTACAGTTCCACAATGATAACCCCTCAGGAAGCCGGTGGCCATTTGGGACTCTGGGAGGATGGTGGGATATTGGTTTACATTGTACAGTTCCACGCTGATAACCCTCAGGAAGCCGGTGGCCATTTGGGACTGTGGGAGGATGGTGGGATACTGGTTTGCATTGTACAGTTCCACAATGATAACCTCTCAGGAAGCCATTTTGGGACTCTGGATGAGAGAATACCGTTTTACATTATGGAATAACCATTAGAGTAATAATAATCATATTATGATTCTTCCATGTGACCCAAACGAGGGGACTTCAGGGTTCCGGGTACTGGGTGTGATATAAGGGAAAGGAAAGCCCTGAGATCTGAAGTATTTTCGCCTTAAAGACATCATTCACTTCGTAAGTTCTGATAATATTGGATGTCTGTTGTCATGGGACAACAAAGTGGAGGGAATGGGGAAATATGTACTGAACTTTGAATTTTATTGTGAGTATCTGATGAGACAAAATGGAGCTGTACAAACCCCGGAGTGCTGAGCTAGTAAATGCAATATATGTAGGTGACTAAAGTAGCCGGAGGAAACGACAAGAAATGTGCTTACTAAAGGAACTCGTGACTGCAAACACTGAACGCTGTGCAGGAATGAGGATGTAGCGGAGACGACTCAACCGGAGATGGCAGCAACAACAAATGTATCGGGAGCACGGAGCTCGCTGAAAACAGTAACCTCGTCTCGTTCTTATGTACAGAAGGAATATTTTGTAAACGCTATGTTTGAAGTCCCCTCCCATCCCTGGTGAGAATGGAGGTGAACTTACCCCCTGCAGGTAATAAAGAATAAAGCTGCTTGATGAAGAAACACTCAGTGTTGGGATTGTGTTCTGTGAGTCTCAGCAGAGAGACACTTGACAATGGGTTAATGGTGAAAGATGGGGAATTTATAGGGCACATGAGGGGATACCTCTTCACTCAGAGGGTCACAGGAGTGTGAAATGAGCTTCACCCACCCACAAAACGTCTGCCCCTGAATGAGGTGGAGCCCAAATGGCGGGTCCCTCAAATGAGCTGCTGCCAACCGGAGACCGGGGTCTTCGGGCTGGTTTGGTGCCACCAGAGAACATGATGTGTGCCCCTGGTGATGGACACACTGACGGTAGGTGTCGGCCCTTGGGGGGGGGGGCAGTGTTGTACTTGTACGGATGGGTAGAGATCTCTTAGAGTCAGTCGATGCCAGACAAGGGTTCGTCCTTTATTCTGGGAGGTGCTGGTACCAGTTGTAACGGGGTTTACCCGATGGTGCAGTCTGGGAGGTCAGGGCCTAGGCCGTCTCCAGTGCCAGTACAGTCACTCTCAGCTGAGCCTGGAGTGGGAGCAGGGACGGTTCCTGTTGAGATACGGACATGAATGTCCAAACCCGGGGAGACGCCATTGTCAAATTTCACCAAGAAACAATCAGGCCAAACAACTTCAGGCAGAACTGGTCAGGATGACAAACAGACATCAGTACACAGAAATGACAACTTTTAAAATCAGAAATAAATCAATGTAAAATCAAATTTAAAACCAGCTCCTTTGCCTGAGGATGGGTGGAATGGAAATGGTCCCGAGGCAAAGGAGGTGGTTTCACACCGTCTGCACGACTCAGTCGCCCCATTGAAGGAGTGGCAGTGGCGATTGAGTTCGCACTGAGAGGGGGATTGGACACGGAGGGACAGGCCTGATGAGGGTCGGTTTGATTGCCGAGGGGATCTGCTGTCTTGTCTTGTGGACTGGCCACTCACGGCTTCCTCACCGGCTCAGACACTGAACGCCCGTGTTTACCTGCACCCCCCCCCCCTCTGGTCCAGGCAGTCTTGTCCCCCTGGGAGATGAAAGAGAAAGTAAATTCACCCGCTTACAACTGGACAATGATGTGTATAAATTATTTGGAGAATGCAGATCAAACAATTAGTGAGGTTGTGGATGTCACCAAAACCGGTGTGTGGAGAAAGTGAGGGTTGTCTAAGGTTCCAGTGGGATCGAGACCAGTTGGGAAAGTGGGCCGAGGAATTGCAGGTGGATCTTAGCTGTCACTCAGAAGCAGTTCTTCAGGGGGTCAAAGACGACTGAGACACGAAAGAGAGCTTTTCTTGGGCTCTGGATTCAAACAGACAAGACTGGTGCACTCGTTCATCTCGTTTGAAGGTACCACGGCAGAATATAAGTTGTTGCTCCGCCACCCTGAGGGTGCAGTCATCAATTAGGAGCAATTTCGCACCATCCTCCACATGTCTGACTTACCAGTCAGCAAGCATTTTAATTCTTCATTCCCAGTCCTGTTCCGCCGTGTCGATCCATGGACTCCTCTTGTGCCAAGATGAGTCCCTCCCCCCCAGGGTGGAGGAGCAACACATTATATTCCGTCACATTATATACCCTCCAATCTGATGACATGAACATCGATTTCCACTCAGGAGAACAAATTACCGTCACCCTCCTCTATGCCCCACTCTGACCTTGTACTTCTTCTCACCTGCCTACACTCCTCCCGGGACCCTCCTCCTGCCCTCTCTCTGGTCCACTCTCCTCTCCTATCAGATTCTTTATTCTCTAGCCCACCCTTTCCCACCCACCCGGCATCAGCTTCCAGCTCGCCTCTTCATCCCCGACCACATTTTTATTCTGGCATCTTCCCCCGTGCTTCTCTGCCTTGCAGAAGGCTCTCGGCCAAAAAGCGCCGACTGTTTATAAGTTTCTATGGATGCTGCCTGAGGTGCTGAGTTCCTGCAGCGTTTTGTGTGAGTCGCTTTGGATTTCCAGCATTTGCAGACTTTCTCCTGTCAGTTCCAGAAATCGCCGTCCGTGACCAGACGATCCCATGTGCATGCGTAAAGGTCCCTGGGAGTTTCGCGCGTGCGCACGGTGGACAAAAGGCTCGAAGACTCGGCTGCAGGTAGGAGCGGGTATCTGGGCGGATTATTATCGGTACCGGCGTCCGAACAGCGACTGAAATCCAATTACTGTGAACTCCGGAAAAACCATTCTTCCGCACCCCAGCACAGTCCAAGTCCTTTCCCTCTCTCTCGACGAGGGTTCCGGGGTACTTTCTGTTGAGGAGCGAAGGAGCTGGGGCCGTGGCGGATAGATGGGTCTCTTCTTCGTGGGGGTTTCTGGGTAAAGAGGCAGCCATAGATGACAGGGCCAGCGTTTTCCCTGTTAGTCCGTTGGCCGTATTTGGAATCGCAAGGGAAGGGAAGGGGAGTAGATGGATCACTCGGGCACCACCGAGCACTGAGGAGTTGACCTTCCAGTCAATGAAAATGTCAATTTTTACTGCATGAAAAGAAGGAAACAAAATCCTTACATCAGTTTTAGTCCTTGTGGAAATCACCTTTGTTCCATCTAAATCTGGACCTTTCCGCCTGTGAGAACATGTTTAGAACCATTCGCTTTGAGTACATAATGATACCAATTACCTTTGGCCTGGGTACCAAGTGACCTGTAGCGTTCTCATCACAAATATGCCACACTCCAATGAGAACGAGGACTGCCCTCCCCATCATGTTCATTGGCATTGCCTCTGATGGGCTCTCCACCGTCAATCACCTGTGCGGAGGGGCAGAGTAATTTGAAACTCTCCAGGGTTTGCCGTGTAACATCACATGCTCTTTGTAGTGCTGTAGCACATGACCAGAACTTGAAATAATACCAATGTTTTCTCTAATTTATCTTTCTCACATCGTATGGACCGACCATTTGTCTGAAGGTTAAATGTTAACACAGCCTGTAAACAGCACGGCACAAACAAAATTCCAGCTGTGCAGCAACAAAGGCTCTCTGTGTGGGAGGATTTCAGTTACTGCGCAGCTCAGAATAATATGGGACAGAGAATAATACTAATGGAAGGAATCAGCCTGGGCCAAGTCACAGATTGAATGTCCCATTCTCACACAGACAGGAAGACTGTCGGGGAATTCGATGGACAGACCAGTTGCCGGCACCATGAACAGTTAGAAGATGAGTTTTTCCCCCAACTTGGGTTGATCCTCGCTGTAACAGTGTGACAGGATGTCAGAGCTCAGAAAGGAGACTAAAATTATCTCATAATATATCGGCTGTGAAAATTAATCAGATACAGGAGCAGAATGAGGTCGTTTGGCCCATCGAGTCTGCTCCACCATTTCATTACAGCTGATCCATTTCCCTCTCAGCCCCACTCTCCTGCCTTCTCCCCATATCCCTTCCTTCCTTGACTAATCAAGAATCCATCACCCTCTTCCCTAAAATATACCCAATTACTTGGCCTCCAGAGCAACTCATAACAACAAATTCCACAGATTCACCACGCTCCAGTTAAAGAAATTCTTCCTCATCTCCATTCTGAAAGAACAAAGCTCGATTTTGAAGCTGTGTCCTCTGGTCTTAGACTCCCCCACTCTGGTAAGCATACTCTCCACATCCACTCTATCGAGACTTTTCAATGTTCGATAGATTTCATTATTCTGAACGCCAGTGAGTAGAGGCCCTGAGCCATCAAATGTTCTTCATCTGACAAACCTTATAATTACAGAAATATTTTTGTAAACTTCCTTTGAACGCTCTGCAATGTAAGTACATGAGTTCTACTTAAGGGGCCTGAATCTGCTCTCAACAGTCCAAGTGAGGCCACACTTTATAAATACTCAACAACACATCCTTGCTTTTATATTCTCGTACTCTTCAACATTATTTCCTCTTCATTGAGAAAACAGTCTGCACTCTCATTGCTTCTAACAAAGTGGATGACCATACACTTCTCTGAATGATGACTTTCACTCATTGATGTCTTTTGTAAATCTTTTTTACAGGTTATAAATGGCAAAAATTGTGTACAGGAATTTTGAACAGAACAACATGTCAGTTTGCTGTCTCTGCCCAGATATTTGAGGAGTTACTAGATATTTAACCATGTATCACTGTTGATCCTTGGATATGAAGAATTATTTCATCACAGCTGGATAAGTGCTTTGTGTCTGAAATGAAGTTTTCTGTTGTAACTCACTGAAATCCACTGGAACCGGGGAGCTGAGAACACACCGGCATTTGTTCACTGGAGATCAGTTCTTCAACTACATTGATTGTGCAAGGTGTTTACTACATCTGACATTTGACTTATGAATTGACAAAGAAATGTGGGAAGTGTGTGAATCTTCACTCACTCATCTGACCTGCATGTACACCAGCGAGTTCACACTGATAAGATGTCATTCACCTGCGCTGATTGTGGGAAGGGATTCACTCGGTCATCCAGCCTACTGACACACTAGCGAGTTCATACTGTTGAGAAGCCGTTCACCTGCTCAGACTGTGGGAAGGGATTCACTCAGTCATCGCAACTGCAGAGACACCAGTCAGTTCACACTGGGGAGAAGCCATTCACCTGCTCAGACTGTGGAAAGGGATTCACTTGGTCATCTGAACTGAAGATACATCAGCGAACTCACACTGGGGAGAGACCGTTCACCTGTTCAGACTGTGGGAAAGGGTTTATTCGGTCATCTCAGCTGAAAGTACATCAGCGAATTCACACTGGGGAGAGGCCGTTCACCTGCTCAGTCTGTGGGAAAGGATTCACTCAGTCATCTGTACTGAAGGAGCATCAGCGAATTCACACTGGTGAGAGGCCGTTCACGTGCTCAGACTGTGGGAAGAAATTCACTGACTCATCCAGGCTACAGGCCCACCGGCGAGTTCATACTGGAGAGAGGCCGTTCACCTGTTCAGACTGTGGGAAGGCATTTACTCGGTCATCTCAAGTGATGGTACATCAGCGAATTCACACTGGGGAGAGGCCGTTCACTTGCTCAGACTGTGGGAAAGGGTTTATTCGGTCATATCAACTGAAGGTGCATCAACGAGTTCACACTGGGGAGGGACCGTTCCCCTGCTCAGACTGTGGAAGGGGATTTACGTAGTCATCTCAACTGATGATACATCAGCGTATTCACACTGGGGAGAAGCCATACACCTGCTCTGAATGTGGAAAGAGATTCAGTCAGTCATCCGACTTACAGACTCACCGACGAGTCCACACTGGGGAGAGGCCATTCTCCTGCTCCCAATGTGGGAAAAGATTCTCTCAGTCATCCCACCTTTTGACACACTACCAAGTTCACACTGGGGAAACTGTTTAAACAGGCGACAGGCTACAGGCTGGATATTTCACCATCACAGTTACTGAATCAAGTTCAAAAGTGACTGTTGGTGCTGAACTCGGCAATTACTGCTGCTGTTTATCAAACCCAGTTCTGCACTCTGGTCACTGGGCTTGGGAGGTATTCCTCAGCTAATGTTCACGTTTAATGGGACTGGAGTTTAATGGTTTGGATCAGTGACACAGAAATCAGTTCTCATTTAAATTCTGACCACATTGACAGAATCTCCTTTCTCTCCCCTGACCACCATCTCCTATAACTACCGCAAGGCCTGAATTTACACTTCCCTATTGAGCATCAGAGCCGACAGTGCTACCGGCCTTTCTGTTGCTGCCGTGCCCCAATGGGTCAACCACCACCCACCTAGCAGTATCCAACAAGGTGTTCTGCTGAGGAGAACGCCCACAGGACAGCCCTGCACTGTCTTCCTAATGACCCTTACCTCTGCTGGTGGTCACGCTTCTCCTATCCGAAGCTTGTACTCTGGGTGTGGCCACCTTTTCAGATGTTTCTTTTCAAATCTTCTTCTTCTTCTTCTTCTTCTTCTTCTTCTTCTTCTTCTTCTTCTTCTTATTATTATTATTATTATTATTATTATTATTATTATTATTATTATTCAAAAATAACAGGTACATTAAAGTAACAACACTCACAATGCCTCAAAACAAATTGTCTTAAAGATTGAACATTTTTGTGAATTAAAAATCCCTACTAAGCAAGAAAAGTGAGAGAAAAAAGAAACCCATTGGGGGTACAACCCCGGAGCCAGGCGACATACAGAAAGCTTCTAAAAATAAACATCAAACCGCCAACAAGAAAGAAAGATATATCAAAAATCAATTACACTTAGATAGTGGAGGAAATCTTATCAGTCAACTGAAATGATAATAACGAGCAAATAACGAGCATCTCTTCTCAAAATCAAATAAAGTTTCAAAGGTTCGACTTCTAATTTTCTCCAAACTAAGACACAGCATCACTTGAGAGAACCATTGTGACAAAGTAACAGCTGATATGTCCTTCCATTTCAACAAGATGACCCTCCTAGCTATCAATGTAACAGACACAATAACATGTTGGTCAGACACAGCAATACCATGGATATTTTGAGGAATTATTCCAAAAATCATAGTCAATTTATTAGGTTGTAAGTTGATTCTGAGTGCTTTAGAAATTGTCGAAAAGACTAACTTCCAAAACTGTTTTAATATAGAACATGACCAGAACATATGTGTCAGTGTATCTATTTCAGTTTTACATCTATTACGATACTTGTCAACATTGGGAAATATTTTAGAAAGTCTCTCCTTCGACAAATGGTAACGATGTACAATTTTAATTTGAATCAGTGAATGACTAGTACAGATCAAAGAAGAGTTAACCAGCTTCAGAATCCGTGTCCAATCCTCCCACGTCAAACTGAGTACCTTCTCCCAATCTTGTTTAATCTTAAGAAAAGGACGCTTATCCCATTGTAATAATAAATTATAAATCCTTCCAATAGAACCTTTCATCGAAGGGTTCTTATTCATAATAGTCTCTAATAAGACAGCCTCCAATATGTAAGGAAAATTACTTAAATATTTTTGAATTTTTGAAACAATATCTATCTTGAAGGTATTGTAAAAATATGAATATGAGAGAGAATATTTATCGAGTAATTGTTCAAAAGACATCATTCTGCCTTCTTTAAATAAATCTAAAAAAGAAGTAATACCTTTATTTTTCCAAAGGTAAAAAAAAATGGATCGCTCCAGGAGGGTTTAAAAAAGTGATTACGATAAATTATACTACAAAGTTTAAAATTTTAAGATTTAAAAATTTGTGGAACTGGAGCCAAATTTGCAAAGTGTGCTTAACCACAGGATATAGGTTTAAATTATCAACTTTAGTTAATTGTATAGGTAGAGCAACTCCTAATAACGGAGTTAAATAAAACTGTTTCACAGCTCTCAGTTCCAGGTTTGCCCAAATTGGCCGATCATTCCTATCACCCTAATATAAGCAAAAGGACATATATCGCTAATTAACAGCCCAATAATAAATTCTTAGATTAGGCAAAGCGAGGCTTCCGTCCTTTTTCAACTTTTGTAAATGACATTGACTAATTCTTGGTCTTTTATTATCCCAAATAAAAGATAGAATAATAGAACCAATCCCATCAAAATCCCCTGATAGCTGAAAAAAGGAGACCTACAGTTATTAGTGACAACAGTGGCAATAGAAGCTTTCTATATAATTTAAATCCAATTATTAAAGTTAATAACAAAACCAAATGTTTCTAAGACATTAAGTAAATATTTCCATTCAACATGATCAAATTTTTTTTCAGCATCCAAAGATACAACGCATTGTGGAGTTTTAGAAGCGGGCGAATATATAATGTTAAATAGTCTCCAAACATTTGAAAAAGAATAACGTCCCTTTATAAAGCCTGTTTGATCTTTAAAAATGATTTTACCCATAGATTCTCCAACTGACTGGCCATCATCTTTGACAGATCTTACCATCAACATTCAATAATGAAATAGGTCTGTATGAGGCACAGTCAGTAGGATCTTTATCCTTTTTAAGGATTAAAGAAATAAAAACCTCATAAAAAGTAGAGGGTAAATCACTTTTCAGAAAAGAATCTTTAAGTATCTCCAACATATATGGAGAAAGCAATTTTCCAATTTTTTAAATAATATTCTACAGGATAACCATAAAGTCCCGGAGCCTTACCAGATTGCATTGAAAAAAATAGCTTTATGAATTTCGTATTCTGTAATTTGGGCATCCTAATGACCTAATGGTCTTCCTAATGACCCTTACCTCTGCTGGTGGTCACGCATCTCCTATCCGAAGCTTGTACTCTGGGTGTGGCCACCTCTTCAGATGTTTCATTGATAGTATCTTCAGGCTTCCGAATGATCCTGAGTACATCCAACTCCCTGAACCTGTCGTCAGGCGCTGTGATTGGGTCCACCATGCAAATAATCATGAGGGAAACTGTTAGATATCCAGAATTCCCACATCTGACCGGAGGAGCATCCCATCTGCTCTGCACTAAAATACACCACTGTGGGTCAGGAAGGAATTAACATATGCAAAAAAAAACCATCAAACATGAATGGGTCAACGACAGTGGAAGTAGAGTGAACAATTGTCTGTGTTTTTGCCATGAGGTCGAAGGAATATAGGCTGCCATTTTGTGAAGCCGCTCTGTAACCTCCATTTTGTGAACTGATTGATGAACTGATTGCTATGGGATAATCTAATCAGATCAACTGAACACAAGAAGTTTCTGGTATTCCCATTCTAAGCCTGAAATCACTCTCACATAAACCATGTATTATGTACACTGTCAGGTCTGCAGAAGGAATCTCGTTATCTCTGAACCTGAAGTCACTCTGAGATAAGGTGTGTATTATGTACAGTGGCAGGTCTGCAGAAGTAATCTCGTTATCTCTGAACCTGAAGTCACTCTGAGATAAGGTGTGTATTATGTACAGTGGCAGGTCTGCAGAAGGAATCTCGTTATCTCTGAACCTGAAGTCACTCTGAGATAAGGTGTGTGTTATGTACAGTGGCAGGTCTGCAGAAGGAATCTCGTTATCTCTGAACCTGAAGTCACTCTGAGATAAGGTGTGTGTTATGTACAGTGGCAGGTCTGCAGAAGGAATCTCGTTATCTCTGAACCTGAAGTCACTCTGAGATAAGGTGTGTATTATGTACAGTGGCAGTTCTGCAGAAGGAATCTCGTTATCTCTGAACCTGAAGTCACTCTGAGATAAGGTGTGTATTATGTACAGTGGCAGGTCTGCAGAAGGAATCTCGTTATCTCTGAACCTGAAGTCACTCTGACATAAGGTGTGTATTACGTACAGTGTCAGGTCTGCAGAAGGAATCTCGTTATCTCTGAACCTGAAGTCACTCTGAGATAATGTGTGTATTATGTACAGTGGCAGTTCTGCAGAAGGAATCTCGTTATCTCTGAACCTGAAGTCACTCTGAGATAAGGTATGTATTATGTACAGTGGCAGGTCTGCAGAAGGAATCTCGTTATGTCTGAACCTGAAGTCACTCTGAGAGAAGGTGCGTATTACGCACAGTGGCAGGTCTGCAGAAGGAATCTCGTTATTTCTGCTGAGAGTCTGAGCGACACAGTTTGTCTGTTTGGAACCATTGTTGAGGAGAACAAAAGAAATTACCTTTG